>NC_090936.1:547236100-547537173 GCF_040938575.1 Ambystoma mexicanum
TCTTTAGCCATATTCGTGCTTTTCCCAATTTTATTTCCCTTGATCGAATCTTTGGCTGTTATCTCAAGGTTTTTAGGCCCATATCTTCCTTCATTTTTGTCTACATTTTTCACTTTTAGTGCATCCTGTAATCTTATTTCTGAATTTTCGTATTGAGGGCCATTTTGGGAAGGGACCCCTTCCTTAACCACTTCTTTATTTGTCTCTTCAGTAATATCACCAATTACTTGTTCACCAGTTAACCCCTTACCTATATTCCGTAGGAATTTCAGTGATGATGCCTTTGCAGATTTTAATTCAGCTGCTATTAACACTCTCTGTTTTTTTCTCCCTTTTTTTCGCATTTTTAGATACCACTGGTTTTAGATCACTGTATTCTGCCTCTTTATTTTTCCCCATTTCACCCAATTCTTCAATGTATTGTGTGGTTAATCCTAAATCGGGAGTGGGTCTATCATTCTGTTTGAGAGGTTTATTTACTTCTTTGCAGTTTTCAACTCCTTTTGTAATTATCACTTCATTTCCCAGATCTGCTATATATTGGCTTCCAATATGCCCACATTACAATTTCGAGATTCCATCAGTTTTATACTCTCATTCATATTTTCCAAGTACGATGTTTGCTTGGAGATTTCTTTCTGAAGCCACTCTTTTAGTTCACAAAGTGTAACTATTAGAAAGGTCCTTTCCCTACTAGCGTTGTTAAAATTACAATCTTTGGGAAGGCCCTTCCCCAATCTTTCATCTTGTTGGATATCTGTTTGTTCGCCCATCATAAGTAGTTGTGTTATTCTACCCGTAGTGAATACAAGAGGGGTGTCTGCCATAGGACTACTTTGAGTATCTAAACTTTCCGAGCTTAGACGCCGATTTTGAGAAGAGTCTTTCGGCTGACAACCCCCCTCTACTTCATCATCAAAGAGGAGCTGTGATTGGGGAGGCACTACCCCCTCCATTTTGTCTGCAATTTTTGCGAGTTCCACATCAGTACTTTGTGGGGGTTCGCTATCTTCACCATAATCATGAAGATTTGTGCTTGGGTTGGGGGAAGGTGGCAGGGGCAACGCCATTGCCTTTAAAAAGGTACTTCTCCGTGTGTTAAATACTATTGGACCTAAAGCTAAGTCCTTTTTGGAGCATATAGTCTTTTTCTTCATGTCTTCTTTATTCCTATGTAAATATGCTGTTTAAACGGGATAGTTTTAAATTATATACGTGTTTAGAGCTAATAAATAATTGTAGAGTGTACATGAATCACCTGAATCAATAAGTAGGCACAATGTCTATTAATTAATTAAGAGCCCTCTTTCACTGGCTGTGGATAAGCGAAATCCCTGTTATTTAGCAAGAATACTTTATTCATGTGTTCATACATGTGTCTATAAATCGAGCAAACATAATTTATTGAACACATGCATCCAATTGCAGCCGGCATGTAATGATTCACAAAAAAAAACGTTTTCCAATTTACTTGCTAATTCAGCAGATTCTAGTATAGGCGGTTACCAGCACACACAAAAAAAAGGTTAAACAGCTGCTGGTAATCGAGTAATCAAGTGTTTATCAGCTCAACATCATTTTGGTAAAAGAGACAATGACCAACAATGTCCCTGCAGGTTTATCACAGAACATCCATTAAACAGTGCGTGAAAACTCTAGCACGTTTATGGGAATCTAAGCTTGCGGGGCCATTTAATTTCGAGAGAAAAGAAGGTATATTTTCAAGTAATGTTTTCATACCTCTCGCATGCGTAATCCTTTCTTTTGTTAAACAATACAGATCCCCAGAACAGAGACATGTAGTAAATATATCGGAGATTGAAAACACAACCTCCTACTTGAAAAGAATCCAACTGCTCAATTTGCAGCATCCCACCTCCAGCCCCCAGCGCCTGGCGAACAGGCAAACAGGCACTTGTCGGCACTTGCTAGTACGCGCGCGCTGTGCGCGTGGCCCGGCCCTTTTAGAGGATTCTGGGAGCTGGGGGCGGGGTTAGCCTAAAAGGGTAAAGAAGACAGAAAAATATGCATTTAAAGGCTTATAAAAGCTTATATAATGTCCAGAAAATGGTTCGAAAGCACATTGGGTCTAGTTGCATCAGGTGCATCGTGTGCTCACCCTTAAAGGAAAAAGGAAGAAAAGTTCATGATCCAGTCCGGCAGCATGTCGTGCAGACAAACAGGCACTTGTCAGCACTTGCTAGTGCGCGTGCGCTGTGCGCGCGGCCCGGCCCTTTTAGAGGATTCTGGGAGCTGGGGGCGGGGCTAGCCCTTAAAGGAAAAAGGAAGAAAAGTTCATGATCCAGTCCGGCAGCATGTCGTGCAGGCAAACAGGCACTTGTCGGCTCTTGGGAGTGTATCTTGCCTCCACACTTTCCCTCAAAAAACAAATCAACTCCACTATCTCTTCCACCGCGTATACCAACAAACTTATAAATGCGTGTAAGCCCTTTCTCTCCACCAACAGTTGTCTCACATTGGCCAGAGCTCTCAATTTTTCTATTGCAACACTTTCTTTCTTACCTAAACAGACTACAGATACTCCAAAACAATGCTCTCCGATGTGCACTTAACCTTCCCCGCAAGGCCCATATGTCCACCTTTAGAAAGGAATCTCACTGGCTCCCTATCCGCGAGAGAATTAAACTACCGGCGCTGATCATTGCACATAAATGCCTATATTTGACAGCCCCTGGCTACCTTTCTGACAAATTCACGCGACAGAACTCTACCAGACCTACTAGATCGCCCTACCTACACCAACTTAATATACCCAAGTTCACCTTGAAAACAGCTGGAAGAGCAAGCTTCCCAGTGCTAGCAGCTAAACATTGGAATGCACTACCCACGACAATCAGAGCAGAAACCTCATTCTGGACCTTCAAAGCCAAAGTTAAGGAACTGCTTACCACCCAACAATAGTTCAGATTTCCACACTTAGCTGTCTGCACTTTGCCCACAATCTCTTTTAAGCCACTTTGTCTATCACTTTGTCTATCACTTTGTCTATCACTATGTTATCTGCATTACATGGATCCGATTAAGGCGGCAAACCTAATTGTTGGTCCTGCAATAAGTTTTCTATACTACTTTCCTGAGCCACCCTGTAACCATATCCTCTGAAACATTCATTGTACTGTATCTTATGCCATTGACTTGTATGTGCAACATTCTGTAACCACTGTTTTATCCTACGTGCTAGCGCCCAGTTACCCCAGGGTTCGGCTGCACTCTACAAATAAACAAACTAAACTAACCTACCTGCCTACCAGCAGAGTCAGGGTCATAGCAGGCCTAGAACCGGAGAAAGGCACACGGCACCAGTGAAGCAACTGAGGCAGATCACCAACAAACGCCAAGTGCCCCTGCAACAGACGCAGGACGGATAGCTCACCCTACAAACAATTAAAGTGAGAAAGGCTCAGTGAAACAGGGGTCGGTCAGAGAGAAGTGGGAGATTCACCCGCTAGAGACAGTTATCACAAATCCTCCCTTCTGTGATTGCAGAGTCGTTATTCCACACTGAGCAACTACGTATCCAGGGTTCCAGGTCCCAGAGCCTTCCAGACGCCCCAGTGGATATCAGGTGAGCGCTACACAAACCAGTCTAATGTCCTTCTTTTACTATGTGTAGGGAGGATGATGCAGTGTGTAAAGCCAAGTTCAGTGATGGTGTTGGCCAAGGTTAAGGCGTTGTTGTCATTGATTGCATGGAGACCTAAGTTGAAATTACCTAATATGATGCTCTGAGAGTAGGGTTAAGTGTTGGAGGAAAGTAGTGAAGTGGTGTCTTCCTCCAAGGATGAAATCGGGCCAGGGGGCCAACAGATGAGGTGTAAGTTTAAGGTTCATGAAGGTGAGAGTGGCAGTTTGACTGTGAGAAGTTCCCCTAAAGGGAAGTGTATTTGTGGGCATGCTGTGAGGTAAGAAAAGGAGAAGAATACCCACAACCATTTTCCCTCTTAAATATATATTTTTAAACCTTTGTTTTGCTTATTGTTGTAACTTTTAAAATTGCTACTGTAACAGATGTTGTTGATGGAAGATGCAGTGATAGGTAAGTGGTTGAAGGGTTGTGCATGACATTATGGTCTGTGTGTGTATGCTAGCTAAGATAGATACAGGTTTTGATTGCGTGAATGGGATGCTATTAGCTTGTGGCTGTTTATTCAAACAACAAAAAAGACTGCTTTCAGCATCCTATGTGAAAAAATTGAGGGTGCTAATATGTGAAATCTATTTGATGGGAAGCTGCACTGGTTGATAACATCTATAAGGGCATGATTTCTGATAGGAAGTTGATAGTTAACTGCTTTTTACATTGAATATTCAACAACAGTAAAGAATATTCTTTAGCGTGTAATGAAGTTGGGTGCCTTCAAACCAGAAAGGTTGCTCCTCTCCTGTAGACATTGAATTTACCCCTGACAACATATTTGGGGTATGTTAAATTGAACTGAGTGTGCTCCAAGGCTGGCAGGCAGGACAGGAAATGTACAGATGAATGTGTCTGTGGTTGCACACTCTACAGTATGGCCATGTCTAATGTAAGGCCTTTCCATATATTTGTAAGTAATTGAAATGTTGATGTGATGTTAGCAATTACATGTTAGGGGAGTGATTGGGAGTGTAGGAGGGGACAGCACTTTTTGAGAGCAGTTCTTAAATGTATGGTTTCTGATGTTTATGGGGATAGTTAAATGCTTTTAAAATGGACTATTCAGCTAACAGATCTCTTTAGAATGTGTAATGAAGTTAGATACCCCCAAGTCAGTGAGTTTGCTGCTCTACTATAAACTTTCAATTCACCCCATAACACCATTTGAAGGTTTATACCTCCTTGAAATGATGGGTCATGTTGGGTTGACCTGGGTCTCCTACAAGGCTGGCAGGCAGGATACGGAATAGACTGGAAAATGTGCCTGGGGTTGTACTGTTAACAATGGGCTGGCAATTTCTAAAGTAAAGCCTTTCATTGCTGTGTTGTCTAATGTGGAACATTTGTTACATCTGATTGAGGTAAAGCCAGAACTGCAAAATATAGTAGGTAGAGCCATAATTTCGAAGTCACTTCATCTCAAGGATAATCCCAGGAGAGGGATATCCTTGGGTTTCCCTGCTTGTAAATGAGTCATGCCAGGAGCAGCAGTGTAAATGAGAACTTAACTGTAAAACTATGGAAATACCACTTAGATGTTGTGCTCCATGGGGTTGAATAGGGTATCTATGTAACTAGTTCTCCTACATAAAGGTTTTAAGATTGTATGATGGTGTTTAACCATTGCCAGGACAATCCTGGCATTTCTAGGAACCCAGTAGGTTTACTTTGTTGACTGAGTCGTCTTTCTATGGAAAAGATTTAAAATCATTCAGCATGTGATCTAACATTACAGAATCAGCAGGTTGTATTCTCTCAAAGAAGCCTATGTTCTGAGGAGGGTGTTTGGTGCTGGCCGGTGTCCCTTTTTATTCATTGATTGTCTTCCTTCCCCCCGCCCCCTCTCTCTCCCTTAGCATGCATATGTACCTGCAGTTTGTAGGTGGGTGGTAAGGGTGACAAAAAACGTTTACAAAATGACAAGAAACAGTTGATGGCATAGTGGTGTTCAACATATGAAACAGGCTTCAGGAGGACTGTAAACATGGTGCGTCATAAGCTAACGTTGAGTTTTTCTATTTTCCAATATTAACACCCTTAAGCACCCAACTTGTGACAAGGCACTGTAGGGTATTTTGTGGAGATTTGGGGCCTGACGGTATTTTATTACCGCCGAAAAATAACTTAGCAATAATCACTCTTTGTATTCAGATTTGGCCATGTGCAACAATAATACAATGGACATGCATTATTTCAGCACCCAGACCTGCATATTTGGTATACGTGGTTGGTGGTATTTTGGTGAGCATAATTCCCTTATTTTTGGCCCCAATGTCCAGAATCCCTTATCTTTGCTTAGATTTTTCGTGTGATCACTAGAGAGACCTCAGACCTGCATTCTAGGAATACCACATTTTCCAGTGATAGTGTTGGTGTGCCACCATGGGCGAACTCACTGACTTATTTACGACAGAGAGCTATATGTGGTAGTCTTGTGGTAATTTCCACTACCTTATATACGGTAGGGAGCTATGTTCAGAGAGTCTCTCTTCCCGTTGGCTCATGTACCTCCAACAAGCTATGCTACAGTCACTCACAATTATTCATACTGATTTTGACATGCACACATCTGTCTTAAAATGACCATTGCACTGTTTAAAAATCTCCCCACATCATCAGCATTGTAATGGTAAACAATAAACATCACCCGTCTGTTTTCAAATATTTTTCTGTATTATAAAAGTTGTATTTAAAAACGATCTCATTCTTTACAGAAATAAAATGGTACAGTCAAAGCATTGTCTGTGACACTGCAAAGAGAGTGGCGGAGAACAGAACTCAAATTGCAACATTAGCACTTGATTAAGACACGCACAGGAATCCTACACTGACTGCATATTACCGTACACACTCAGCTCCCACACTTCTCATTACCTTATCTTTTTAGTTGTTCTCTTTGTGAATGTGGCTCTCTTGGATTAACTCCAGCAAAAAGGAACGCTTGCCTTCTCAAACCGGGGTCATTGCCTGGAATTCTCAGCTTTTGCAGATAGGAATGCCTCAGCCAGTGGAAAGGTCCTTCTTTCAGCTCTCCCCAATCTCGACTGCAGCAGGACACAGGAATCTGCATTCAGCCAGGAGCCCCACAGCCAGGTCTTCTCCCCAATAGTGCAGAAAGATGTCTGCCTGTCTTTTTCCCTGATACTGCCCACTAAAACTTTCCTCTCAGCCCTCTGTATGACGTGTCCCAATGAAATCCATCATCTCTCATCCTCCTACTCTTCAACAATAGCTTCGCTTATACATTTGCAATTGTTGCAAATCTGACTTCCTTCTTCCTGCAGTTACTGTGCACAAAAACACGGAGAATCAGGCAGAGAAGAGAAGAAAAAATCTCTGCACACGCATTTAAATGGTTTTCAGAGTATGCCTAATTCTGCAGTGGAGAACACATTTTATTAGTGGGTTATGTTAAATAAGGTTTTATTAGTCAGGTTAATTGTTAATAGGTTAGCTGTTAATTTTCAAATGTGTCTCTAGCAATATAGGCATTTCAGGTGAAAAATAGTGTGCATTTTTAAATGAGCACGTGTGCTTTTAACTGTAAAAATAGATTTGCATCTTATATGTTAAAATCGTTTTTGACTGAATAGCCTGTCTTTCCTTGTTAATCTGGCAACCCATATAGCAATGCACCGCACCCTTGTGGTGGTGCTGCAAAAAATGTGCTACTTGTGCAGTATTGCTGTACTCTGTACTGTAACATGCCAAATATCCTTACATATACCCTCCTTTTGTTTTTAGAACTTGGCTATAATCCAAGCCAATTCCTAAAAACAACTTGTTCTATTTTTTTTTACAATATAGCAATCCAACAAAATGAATATTCATGTGCATCAATGAAAATTTGCAATCAACATTTCATCTGAGTCCATCAGTTCATAAAATGTTCCACATTTGCCTTCTCAGTGGAAGTGGCATTACTTTAAGTTTAAATTTTCCAAGTCAATTAAAAACAATGAAATAAAACAACTAACTAAAACAAATAAGTAATATAACAAGTTAAAATAAATAATTAAAATAATAAATACGTGGAACTTCATATGCCGGAACTTTTGTTTTGTCTCTTTTGGTATGTCCCGACCAGCGATGTTATTCGGTTCATTCGAGTACTCTTTCATCTTGGCAATCTTGAATCCACAGTAGTCATCTCTTTTGGCATTCCGGTTATTTTGTCTTCACCTCCACCTGGAGGCAGGCATCTTTTGGTCTTCATCCAGGGGACTCCAGGACTCCATCGTCTCCCGTGGCCTCTGCTAAATCAAAATAGAAAATAAACAGATTAAGTACATAGCACAATACTAACTTCATCCTTTTGCCAAAAATAAAACATGCAAAAATATGTGGCTCAAAGAATTCTTCAGGTGATTGACTTGTACCCTCCTTGTGAGTATTTCCTTTTTCTGTCTGTGTTTGGTCATTGTTTTGATTGCCCAGGGAAGGAGCTATGGCATCCCCACTTACTCCCTGTTCACTGGTATTCCCCATGCATGAGTCATTTTTCTTAAATCTGTTCCTTTGTTCTTTTGGAATTCCTAATGTTTCTTTTTCATTTGTGCAAATCTTTACTGTTTTATTTAGCTCTAAGTTAAACCGTACCTCTTTTTTAGAAGTATTTGCACTTTCTGTCACAATTTCATTTACTGGTACTTTCATTTTTAATCCATTAGGCATCTCAGAGTCGTTATGCAAAATTATATCAGAGCAATCTGTCATTTTGGCACTGCAGTTATCATGAGTACTTAGTCACTTTTCGGAAGCCCCCCGGTCATTGCTATGGCCATCAGCCCCCTCTTTGGAAGGTTTTTTTTGCGCTGTATAGAGCTTTCCTATTTGCTCAGCTAACATTTTCACTTGGGCCTCAAGGCACTGGAACCTTTCCATCTCTCTAGGATCCTCTTTCTGTGGCCTAGGTCGATATTGGTTGTTTTCCCCCTGATTGGATCTATTCTGATACCTCTCAGGTGATTGATACCGGTTGGGATGGTTTCTGAACTCTTGATTCATTTGTGGAGGGGAGCGGGTTGCACCCATCCTTTGATTATAGTCCCTTGGTGGGGAATCATCGTACTGGCGTGGACTGTAGTTCACGTTTTGCCTCATGTCCTGTCTCTCAGATTGTGGGTACTGGCCCCTATGTTGATTACCATTATCAGTAAATCGATCCACATATCGGGGCCTATCCTGATTACCATATATCATGGTGTTGGGATCAAATCTGCTCTGTGTCCCCAATGACTGGTAGGGACCATCATTTCTTTGATCTTGATTTTGTCTCTGGTTATTGTTCATACCTGCCATATCAGACCGGTATCTTACCCGGGGTCTATCCCCTAAATATCTAGGGCTGATGTAGCTCTCTCTATTACTAGGATCATGTGATTGGAACATTGGTACAGGAAATGGCGATCTTTGTTGATTACCCCTTTGTTCAGGTGTCACATTATTTTTACCTTGACTTTGAGCAGACTCAAGGGACATTTTGGCTGACCTGATTTCCATTACTGTGGCTGAGGGTTCTTTAGATTTAGGCCTAGTATCTTTCATTTTATCACTTTCTCTACCCTGACAATAGAGTACCTCATATAGCTTTGTGCTTTGATGTACAATCCACTCAAGGGACTTGTCACGGTCAAATTCACGGACCAATTGGGATATGATGTCTTTCTGTAGCCCATAGAAGTATGCAGTTTTAAACTCATTGGAATTTGAGTCAAAAGATACATCAAAGCGAGAGAATGCTCTTTTTAAGTCTTGTAAAAATTGGCGAGGGGATGTATTAGGTCCAGCAGTAATTGTGTACGCGACTTTCTTTGCCTCCTGCAATGACTGAAAAGGAGAAAAATGACGCCTAATTTCTTTTTCAAACTCCAGCCATGTCATATTCTGCTGTTCATTTAATCCCCTTATGATGCTGGCCATCGGGGCATCTAAAGTTAAATGAAAATATTGTCTGTACTGTTCCTTAGGTATCTGGAGTGCTTTAAAAATGTCATGCACCGCTTCTAAGTGATCCTCAATGCAGCATTCACCTCCCTTTTTAAATGGTTTGATCAGGGCTTTAATGGATTTCATTATTTTTATGGGGCTACTTGTTGCAATACATGGAATTGCACTATTTTGTGAGTCAATCCTGTTTTCAGGTGTATGAGATTGGTGACTGCCCCCAATGGGAGTATCAAATCCCCCAAGGGCGCTGCAACCAAGTTCAGTCACCGGCCCAGTCTCTGGGGCACTAGCTCTTTGGGCAGAGCTAGACTTCACCTCCACTCCATTGAATGTGGTACCCTGCCGCCTCTCCTGGGACCTGGGAATGCACATTTGCTGTTCTAAGTCCTTACACTTTTTAAGGAGTCTGTTGGCTTCATCATGCAAATAATTATTTTCATCACTCATTTTATTAATCACCTCCTGCATATCGCACATTTGCATTTGGCATTCATTGAACTCTTTATTTCTCTTGTCTCTTTCTTGAATCATTTTAATCATTTCTTGTTCTGCACTCTGGAGATCACCTTCTTTTTCACAATGTTCTTTTTGTAAAATCTGCATTTCTGAAACAACCTCATCTTTATCCTGCCTAATGTGATCCACTAAGGCTTTTAAGTGTGCCAATTCTTGCTCACTATCTTCAAATTGTTTCTTACTTTTGGATAACTGAGTATCAAAGTCTCTGCATTTTAATTGCATGTCTTTTTGGCATACATCCAATTCTGCTCTCAACATTTCCTGATTTTTACTTGCCCCCTCTAATTCAGTCTTTAACCTGTTAATTAGCTGAGTATCATTCTCTTGCATTCGCAGGGACTTGTTTAAAATAAACCATATTTTGCTGCATAGCCGTATTAAACAGTCTTTCTCTGCACTTTTATCGGCTGCATTCAATAATCTTGTAAGGCAGACCTGAATTATGCTGCCTTCTGCAAAAATACTGTCTAGTTTTTCTTTCTGCACCTCACCCTGAATGCGGTTACTCCATTCTAACGTGCTATTCGAAGACCAATTCCCATGTGCAAATAACTTTGCCTCTAAATATTGCACTAGATCTGAGAATGTGGTTTCCCTTTGTGACATTCTGAAATTCGTTTTTAGTGGCACACTGCTATTATAAAATGGGTTCCCTTTAATGTGCAAATGGCAGTGTGAGACACGCTTGCCACGCCCAGTAGGTACTCTATGATCACTTTCCCGGCCTGCAACGCACCATAAATATGTAGGGTATTTTGTGGAGATTTGGGGCCTGACGGTATTTTATTACCGCCGAAAAATAACTTAGCAATAATCACTCTTTGTATTCAGATTTGGCCATGTGCAACAATAATACAATGGACATGCATTATTTCAGCACCCAGACCTGCATATTTGGTATACGTGGTTGGTGGTATTTTGGTGAGCATAATTCCCTTGTTTTATTTGTGGCCCCAATGTCCAGAATCCCTTATCTTTGCTTAGATTTTTCGTGTGATCACTAGAGAGACCTCAGACCTGCATTCTAGGAATACCACATTTTCCAGTGATAGTGTTGGTGTGCCACCATGGGCGAACTCACTGACTTATTTACGACAGAGAGCTATATGTGGTAGTCTTGTGGTAATTTCCACTACCTTATATACGGTAGGGAGCTATGTTCAGAGAGTCTCTCTTCCCGTTGGCTCATGTACCTCCAACAAGCTATGCTACAGTCACTCACAATTATTCATACTGATTTTGACATGCACACATCTGTCTTAAAATGACCATTGCACTGTTTAAAAATCTCCCCACATCATCAGCATTGTAATGGTAAACAATAAACATCACCCGTCTGTTTTCAAATATTTTTCTGTATTATAAAAGTTGTATTTAAAAACGATCTCATTCTTTACAGAAATAAAATGGTACAGTCAAAGCATTGTCTGTGACACTCTGCAAAGAGAGTAGCGGAGAACAGAACTCAAATTGCAACATTAGCACTTGATTAAGACACGCACAGGAATCCTACACTGACTGCATATTACCGTACACACTCAGCTCCCACACTTCTCATTACCTTATCTTTTTAGTTGTTCTCTTTGTGAATGTGGCTCTCTTGGATTAACTCCAGCAAAAAGGAACGCTTGCCTTCTCAAACCGGGGTCATTGCCTGGAATTCTCAGCTTTTGCAGATAGGAATGCCTCAGCCAGTGGAAAGGTCCTTCTTTCAGCTCTCCCCAATCTCGACTGCAGCAGGACACAGGAATCTGCATTCAGCCAGGAGCCCCACAGCCAGGTCTTCTCCCCAATAGTGCAGAAAGATGTCTGCCTGTCTTTTTCCCTGATACTGCCCACTAAAACTTTCCTCTCAGCCCTCTGTATGACGTGTCCCAATGAAATCCATCATCTCTCATCCTCCTACTCTTCAACAATAGCTTCGCTTATACATTTGCAATTGTTGCAAATCTGACTTCCTTCTTCCTGCAGTTACTGTGCACAAAAACACGGAGAATCAGGCAGAGAAGAGAAGAAAAAATCTCTGCACACGCATTTAAATGGTTTTCAGAGTATGCCTAATTCTGCAGTGGAGAACACATTTTATTAGTGGGTTATGTTAAATAAGGTTTTATTAGTCAGGTTAATTGTTAATAGGTTAGCTGTTAATTTTCAAATGTGTCTCTAGCAATATAGGCATTTCAGGTGAAAAATAGTGTGCATTTTTAAATGAGCACGTGTGCTTTTAACTGTAAAAATAGATTTGCATCTTATATGTTAAAATCGTTTTTGACTGAATAGCCTGTCTTTCCTTGTTAATCTGGCAACCCATATAGCAATGCACCGCACCCTTGTGGTGGTGCTGCAAAAAATGTGCTACTTGTGCAGTATTGCTGTACTCTGTACTGTAACACGCCAAATATCCTTACAGCACTCAGTGTGTTAGTGAGGCTGAGGTTTCTGGTTTATGAGCACTAAACTATTCATCTTTTGACTTCTCGTTAGATGATGGGAGATGCAATTGAATTATATCACCTGGAGCAAGTAAGGGGTTAATTTGTGTGAGATGAGTTTAGAGGCCCAATGTTTCCCAATGCTTTTTCCTTCTGACAAAAGGTGGCAGGTTGGACAAATGCCATTCACCCATTATCACATCAGAATAATATTGTACACGTATGTATCATGAGGACAAATGATTCAGGATAAACATACAATACATTTTCCATTTGCTGTACGTGAGTGAGTTTTCTACCCTTTGCTACTCATTGGCACACACATTGAAGATTGGCACACATTTTCAAAATGTCACTGCAAGTGAAATGGTGCAGTAGGTGAAAGAGAAGGATAACGTGTTAGAAAGCAAGATAACCGATATTTGGAACTAAAGAGTACTGGTGCTGGCGTCATTTAGAGGTTGTGGCATGTGGCGAAACCTCATCCACCCACCAGGTTGTAATTCTGAGCTAGAGCACATGACACCAATTGTACTCTTTGCAATAGATCCTGTTTTTATGCCTTGCTCTTTTTCACCATTGTTTTCTAGCGAGGTTTCACTTCATATGCAGCAAAGACAATGCTCCGCTAGATATGCTGAACATTTTGTTGGAGAAAGGAGTATCAGACATGTGGTGCTCCACACATTCATGTGTTTTTTGTGGGTGAGAGTTGCCCCAAAGTTTGGTGAAGATCCACACTGTCATGGAGTTCTTTGAGAAAAATATAACATATAAACTTCTAAAATAGGCTGAAAATACTGACCAAACCTCTGCCAGGCTCGTTTGCGGACATCCGTCTGATTAACCCTTTAACTGCCATGGGTATTTCCCCCCAGTACCAGGGCCTTTTTTGGTGATTTTGGTATGTGGCCATTCAGGGATCCTAGGTTGCTGTAGGGGGGTGAGAGAAAATAAGCAAAAAGTGCGAACATTTTGGGTTTTTTTAAAAAATGGCAATAAAATGATGTACAAAGAAGCCTGTAGTTGTTTTCCTTGTAAGAGCTAGGAACAAATGGTTTGCTGTGCTGAGTTTCCCAATTTCCTGGCTTTCAAGAACAGGTTGAGTGGAAACAAAAAAAAAATATTTTGATGTGGTTATCAACCGTTTTGTGAGAGGTAGGCGATTTTGGCCATTTTTGCCAATTGGACATGCATGGACGGAATGGATGAAAAGGGTAGGAAAGCCGAATTGGAGGACAGAAAGGCATATATTTCTGAAAAGTAGACAAAATTCCAAGTTTAGGAAGGGGTGATTTGTGTAGGTCAGGCAACCACTAGGTAGGGGAAACTGCCATATATTGGGGGAAAAGCGGGAAAATGACTGAAAAAAAGGTATGTGTTGGAAATGGTTGGCTTGGTACAGCAATGGCTTCTATGAATTTTGAGAAAAGCAATGCTCCGCTACATTCCCCCGACTCTTACAGTTAGGAGAGCACACATTTTTTGTAGTGTTTTACAAAAGAAGCAATACCACAAGCCAAACACTGAGCCATGGTACACAGGAGTTTTACGCTCACGGCCTGAACAGACGCACTTATCATGTGTAAATTGGAAAAACCAATGTGGTGAGGAATGGCAAGCATACAGTTTTTGAAAGAGCACATGCAGACCTTTTCAAGGGTAGGTAACTTGTGCAGGTTTCAAAAGAGTATGGTGCCTAAAGCAGCGACTAAATGTAGGTCACATTTTGGAAATGAAAGGGTTGTATGACAAAGGGCACCAGCAAATGGGTCAAAACGTTATGAAAAACACACAAACACAACACATGGCCTACCGTCCCGCGTTCCCACAGGTGACCCGATGAAAACGGTACATCACATGTGTGGGTGCACCTACCTGGCCGCCTAGGGGAAAGCCTAAAACACCAAGTAACCCCAAGTCTGTTTTCTGACCGCGGGTGTCCTCTTTTGGGAAATGCATGGGGTTCCCTGTTTTCCTTGCTGGCTTCTACACCCTGGGCCCAAATCTGTAGGTTGCTCACATGAACAAATTGTGCTGTGGCGAAAGGCTTGGGGTTACCAGCGGGTTACCCTTTTCCTTATGCACCCCCGGTAGGTGCACCCACACATGTGAGGTACCGTTTTCATCGGGACACCTGTGGGAACACGGGACGGTAGGCCATCTTTTGTTGGCGACATGTTTCGGTGAGTGGACACAGGTAAATGTCTCTGAAATTGGCTGGAAATGCAGACAATTCTCAGACATTTCGCTCTGGCCATTCACCGAAACACACCGCCAACAACACGTGGCCTACCTTCCCGCATCCCCACACGTGTCCCAATGAGAGGCTGACCTCTTGTGTGCAGGTGTCGTACCTGAGTGACAATGGGTACATCTTTTGTATAGTAACTTCTCTGTAGTGCGCTTAGGAAACAGTACAGTACTGGTAGTAAGTCATTTCACATGCACCTTTCCTCACACTTCCCATACATACCAGTCACAATGCAGTTGGACACGCAAGGTGGGATTTAGCACAAGGAGAAACCTCCTTGTGTAGCACAAGAAGTCCTTGTGAGCAGTGATGCCACGACAAGGCACCCACCGGATCACTGGCCATTCATATCCCTTTCGTGTTTGCAGTCAGTTGGCATCCATTTCAGCAGTTGCACTTCTACCACATCACTAGCACCAGAGCAAGTGTATCTACACATGACCATATCTACACACTTATACCACGTGGACATGTGCTTACAATGCAACTGTGTCTCTAGCAATATCTTAACTATCATTTGGCAGCAATTGTATAGCAACTGTGTCTGCATTCAAACTTTATGTGCCTGCAATCACATGTGGACACTGATAGCACGTGCATACTGGCTCACTTGGCTACCCTGCCCTACGGGCGCTATCTTCCACACCAGCTTTGAGTATGCCCATAGCAACTATGGGCAAACATTCATATGTTCAACCGTACCCACACAAAACACCCACCCTGCAACATGACAATCATTTCTGCAGTGCTGGAAAAGTGCATTCACAGAAATTGTATCTGCATGTACTTAGTATCTTTACCTAATTCACACACCAATCATATCCAATTAATTTCTACAGAAAACGTGTCACTAACACCACACATAACATTACTCGCAGTAAAACAATAAACAAGGCAGGATGTTACAAGGTACGCAAGACACCGCTGCCATATAGTTGGTGTCCAAGTACCACTTTCATGACACTTAGACCTCAAGGGAGGGAGCCAAAGTGGCGTGTATTATTTTAAAAAGACACCCCTTCAGTGGAGGGAACCTGAATGGTGTTCTGGTCTTCCACAATGCACCGCTTGAGTAGAGGGAGCGGGACTGGCCTTTCTTTGCATGCCAAACCTTAGGTGGAAGGAGCCAGATTCAGGTTCCTTTCCAAAGTACGCCGGAAGTGGATGGGGCTTTCCAGACGTTTTTTTCTACGGCAATCCCGAACAGGAGCAAGCTGCACTAACGTGCCTTGCCAAGACACCCCAAAGGGGAGTGACCCAGAGTGCTCCACCCTTCTTCTCCATGGCCCGCCTCAACTAGAGGCGGTGGAGCGGTATTCCTTTCCAAGATTCCTTTCCAAGATGCGCCTGCTTTGGAAGAAACAAGCATTGCGTTACTTTGCAAGGCACACCACGCGCAGAGCTAGACTGCCTTTTCCTTATGAGGCAGACCTGAAGTGAAAGGTACCGGGGGTGATGTCTCTTTCCCAGGCAGGCCTCAAGTGGAGGCGCAGGATTAGCATTGCTTGCCAAAGCACGCCAAAGGGGAATGACCCGCATGGCACAACTCAAGTACAGGGACCAGGGCTTTAAGTGGGCCGGGGCCTGCAGGGGCCGGGCCCCGGCAGTCTCCAAAAAGTGGGACTGAGCCGGGGCCCTGCCGGGGCCCCCGTCCCACCACACGCAACATTGGCGGGATGCATTATCCCGTCGCGGCAGCAGCCGCGACGGGATATGCGCCTGCCATGAAGTCAGGCGATCTGACAGAAGTGGCAGCCAGCCACAGCAATGCTGTGCCTGGCTGCCACTTCTGTAAATCATAGTAACTGCCTCTGGTGACCTCTCGCGCGAGGGGTCACCAGAGGCAGTTACTGTCCCTTTGTTTCCCCAGGTCGCCGAGGCGTCTTTAACCCTCGGCGGACCTGGGGATTCCTTGATATTTTTCGAGGTTTATGAAAGATGGCTTGAAAAGTACACAATTCAAGCCATCTTTTATAAACCTTTGCCGACGGACAATTTTGTCCGTAGTCAAAGCTTTATAAAAGATGGCTTGAATTGTGTACTTTCAAAGCCATCTTTTATAAAACCGAATTTTTTTTTAAAAAAATGGCCTGAAAAGTAGGCAAACCGTAAGGTATGCACACACACATATATATGCATGTTATATACCTGTGTGCGTACCTTACTATGGTTTGTGTTCTTTGCAAGCCATCTTTTCTAAACATAGAAATACATATTTCTATGTTTAGAAAAGATGGCTTGCAAAGTACACAAACCATAGTAAGGTACGCACACAGATATATAACATGCATATATATGTGTGTGTGCATACCTTACGATTTGCGTACGTTTTAGGCCACGCCCCCACAAGCCACGCCCCAAATGAGGGCCCCCCCTCGATTTCTTACCCCACTTAAAGCCCTGACAGGGACCAGTAATGATTACTATTTCACCGGCACGCCTCCAATGGAAGGAGCCTGATTAGCCTTCCTTTGCAAGTCACGCTTTGAGCTGAGGGATCTAGACTGATGTAAATTTCGTAGGCAGGCCTCAAGGGAAAGCTACGGCTGTGGTTGCCTTTCCAAGGCAGGCCTCAAGTGGAGGAAGCAGGACTAGCAATGCTTGTGAATGCATGCTAAATCAAGTGAAGTGAGTTGACATCCTGTTGCATTTTCATTGAAGGTAGACCTCCAGGGCAGGGTGCAAGAGTGCCATTCCTTTATAAGACATGCACGATTTCAGTGGCTAAGGGTCCCTTTCAAGGAATGATGGGAATTTTCGGAAATCAGTCGATCTCCCAATATTTTTCCTTTGTATGATACAAAAGGAAACAAGGCTGAAAGCAGAGGGCAGGCTGGGAAGGGCATTGGGGACAGTACAACCGAGTATCCTTCCTCTTTCCTTGTTTTGTACACACCTTACATTTTTGGTACGGTTGTGCCTTCGTGGCAGTCGGAGGAACATAATCACCAAAGTGTCGCTCTTGTAATCTGGCCACATCTTCGACCTCTGGAAAGGAGGGAATTTGTACATCAACATTAGCCAGAGATTGAACAATTGCTAATTCAAAATCCAAAAAGGAGAGGTTGTTTTCTGGAGTAGCTGCACGGTACACCACATAAGCATTGTACGTTGCCATATGCACAATGTGTGTGGCTAACTTTTTGTACCAGAAACGCGACTTGCGTTCAGCGTGGTATGACTCAAGCACTTGGTCATTTTTGTCTACTCCACCCATGTACTTGTTGTAATCCAGAATGCAATTGGGCTTCAACACTTGCTGAGTCTGCCTGCGCAGAGGGACAGCTGAAGTACTTTCATCATGAATAGTACTTAGCATGTACACATCCCTTTTGTCACAGAATTTCACTGCCAACGATTCATCCTGCTGCAATGCCATACATTGTCCCTTGGCCAGCTTCTTACACACAAGTTGTTGGGGAAGCCTTTGC
The DNA here is from genome assembly GCF_040938575.1 of Ambystoma mexicanum. Classification (NCBI taxonomy): domain Eukaryota; kingdom Metazoa; phylum Chordata; class Amphibia; order Caudata; family Ambystomatidae; genus Ambystoma; species Ambystoma mexicanum. The sequence goes on from NC_090936.1 coordinate 547,254,344, forward strand.
GGTTACTGCGGATTGTACCACATGCCAGTGTGCCCACATTGAACAATTCCTTAAACAGTGGAATTCCAGTGTAGAAATTGTCTACATACAAATGATGTCCCTTGTGGAGCCATGGTGTGAGAAGATCCCAAACTATCTATTCACTTGTCCCTAAATGGGCTTGGCAGCCCGGAGGGTTTAGGGTAGAGTCTTTACCGGTGTAGACTCTCATGCTGCTGACATACCCAGTGGTACTTTCACACAACATGTACATTTTTTTTTTGAAATTTCAGTTTTATTGGTTTTTACAGGTAAAACAGAGACACCGCTTTTATGCAAGCATGCGCGCGGAAAAAGAACATATAACCTGGAAACAAAGGAAACCATATAAGAGTATGGCATGTGATATACTGGTAACAGCAAAAGGAGAACATCACAAGCATCAATCACCCCCTCCCTTTCAGTTGCGTCCCGGATGCGAACAGGGACATTTCTCCTGTTACATATTAAAGTTCTTTACAGAGTTCGAATGGCAACAGTAGGCACGAGTGTTCGAGAAAAATGAAAACAACATGTTATTTATACAGGCATCAGATAAGTCTATGAGATCAAACTAAGGCATTACACACACCAATTTTCATGTAATATATTGTGCACGGAAGTCAGCCCATTCGGTTTCCACCGAGGTACCATGTCCGTGTAGAGCAGCGGTTAAACTTTCCATTCTGAAGATGTTTCGTGTGACATTCACCCATTCCGTCTTAGTGGGGAGGGATGGTCTTTTCCATGCCATTGTGAGGCAAGCTCTTGCAGCCAGCAGTAGACCCAAGATCATCTTGGGGCTTTTAGGATCATTTTGTCTTCCTCAATTAAGCCGAAGAGGACCAGTAGGGGATGTTTCTCTCTGTCCTCATCATCTAGATCTTTTATCCAACTGAGGACTTTGTACCAATAAGCCTGTACCTTGTTACAGCCCCACCACATGTGCCAATAGTTTGCGTCTTGGCCACAGCCCCTCCAGCATTGCGGGTTGACCCCTTGATACATTTTAGCAAGTCTGAGCGGGTCATACTGCCACCTGTGGAGGAGTTTGAGCGCATGAATTTTATATTGACATGATATTGATGATTTGGCTGTCTGCCTGCACATGCGCAGCCACAACTCGTCGTGCAGGGGTCTGCGTAGGTCTGTTTCCCATTTGTTCCTCAGTTTGGTTGAGGGGGCTGTATTGGTTGTTATCAGGGCGTTATACATGGCGCTTATCAAACCTCTGGAGCCCGTCCAGGTGTCCAGAATTTTTTCAAAAGGCGTGAGGTCCCTCTGCAGCTGGTCCTTCCACTTCTCTCGTGACATCACCCCTTTTAGTTTTAAATATTGGAAAACTGATAGAGGACCTATATTGAGTGCCTCCTCGAGTTCTTGTATGGTTATGAAAGCCTTATTTCTCCACAATTGGCCTGCCCGCTCTAGGCTGGCTTCATACCAAGACTGGTAGCTTAGTGGTTCGGATATGTCATTACATATTCCCGGGACCCAAAGATGTCCTAGGGGAGAGGGCCAAGTTGTAATCCCTTTCATATCCTTATTTGGTTTCCAGATTGTTCAAATGGTCCCGATTATCGGGTAATTTCTGATACTGTTTCGCAGTTGGGGTCCAGGAACCCATATCCATTCGCCAACAGTATACGGACGAAGATGAAAATTGTCCAAAGCTATCCAATGTGAGTCTGTCTGCTGTCTCAGGTGAGGGATTAATATTCACAGCTGAGCCGCTCTGTAGTATGATTCCAAGTTCGGGAGGCCCACTCCCGCGTCATCTTTCCTGAGATACAGGAGGGATTTGGGGACTCTCGGTTTTTTACCTTGCCACAGGAAAGCCAACAGGGACTTCGTCATTTCAGTGAAGAATTCTTTAGGCATCTTTATAGGGAGCATCTGAAACAGGTATAGGATCTTAGGGAGAATTACCATTTTAATGGCGTTTAGGCGCCCCATCCATGAGATTGTGAGTTTGGCCCAATTTTTCATACCATTTTGCAATATTAGTGACATGGGAGGGAAGTTAGCTTGGTACAAAGTATCGAGATCTCGGTTGACGCTGATGCCCAAGTATTGCAGGGTGGTCAAGCTCACTTTCATTCCTAGTGGGGCGAATCTTTCCACTTCATCGTCTCTGCTCTTGTCAAGTGGGAGCAGGATTGATTTCCCAGTGTTGATTTTCAGGCCTGCCATCTGTCCATATTCTTCAATAATATTTAGAGCTGCCGGGATAGATTCGAGCGGGTAGGTGAGATGAAGCAATATATCGTCGGCATAGAGACCCAACTTATATTCCTTGTCTCCGACTCTGATCCCCCGGACCCCGGTGTCCCGTCTTAGCCGTTGTGCCAAAGGTTCGAGAGAGAGGACAAACAGGATGGCGGACAGTGGGCATCCCTGTCTCGTTCCTCTTTCCAGGGGGAACCATCTAGAATAGCCACCATTGACAGAGACTGATGTTTGCAGGGATGAATATAAAGCTTTTATAGCAAGGCGGAGCCTCGGGCCGAGTCCCACCTCGATAAGTACCTTTTCTAGAAAGTCCCAGTCCACCGGGTCAAAGGCCTTCTCGGCGTCCAGTGACAAGAGGGTGGGGTCCCCTGGCATGCCCCTTGCTTCGTGTATCAGATGGAGTGTTTTCCTCATGGTGTCTGCCCCTTGTCTTTGGATCACAAAGCCAACCTGATCCGGATTCACCAGTCGCGGTAAATGGACTTCTATTCAGGCTGCTATGACCCTTGCGTATATTTTGGCATCTATATTCAAAAGCGATATGGGACGATATGATTCACATAATTTCGGGCCTCTGCCTTCTTTTGGAATAACCGTTAGCAGTGCTTGTGCGAAGGAGGGGGGCACTTGGCCTGTTTCAAAGATTTCGTTAAAGAGCGTTGTTAAGAAGGGGCAACATGTACATTTTAATCCCATATCGTGATCTCTTGCTAGGAATGTATTGCCTGAACACTAGGCGACCTTTGAACAACACCAACAATTCATCAATGGATATGTTCTGGCTAGGAACATACACCTCTGCAAATCGGTGAGTGAAGTGGTCCAGAAATGGCTTCAGTTTGAAGAGCCTATCAAAGTTTGGGTCCGTTCTGGGTAATGCTGCCGAGTTGTCATTGAAGTGCAACATACAGTGCAGTGCTTGAAAGCGATTTCAGCTCATTGTAGCTGAAAAAAACGGGCAATAAAGTGGTGCTACAGTAGACCAGTATATCGCGACAGACGGCTTGTGTCCAATTTACATGAGCAGAATGAGACCCCAAAACTGTCTCATTTCAACATCGTTTGTGGGTACCCATGCTTGTGCTCTAGAGTGGGGTTTCAGAGAAGGACCCCTTGACCTCATGAACTGTGCAGCGTATAAATTGGTTTGCTGAACCACATCTGCAATGAACCCATCATCACAAAAAGGTTGAAAAAATCAATAGGCTGAAACCCTTCTGTATTCACTGTGCACCCTGATATACCAGTGAAAGGGGGCACAACAGGCTGAGCCATTGCTGGAGGCACCCAGAGCGACCCTTGAGTCATGTCAGGAACTGCCACATTGCGTGGCCGTCTTGCACGTACCCTCCCCCTTACAGGTCCCCTGCGTGTGGGAAGTGTGCGAAAAGGTGGACGCACTCTTCCTTCCTCTTCATCATCAGATGATGATGATGATGAGTGGGAGGAGGGACTTTCGTCAATGGCCATCTCACTTCCCCAATCACTTCCCTCCTGCCCCTCAGAAGCACTATCTGTTTCAGAATGCATGTCCACATCTGTGCCTTGCTCTGAGCCAGACTCCATCACTACAGCTAATGCCTCCGCACCAGACATTGATCGCCGAGAAGCCATGAGTACCTTCGCTATGGAACCCTTCACTGCCCAAAGACCAGATGAAGACTGAAACAATAAGTATGTGTGCTTCTCAAAGTATGGAACGTAGCAGAGTAAGTGGTATTCAGTGCCACAAACCTACTCCACACAAGTACACCAAAAGGTCCAGACTTTGCTCACAAACTGTAGCAGCCCTCTGCAATATGACGTACTCCCTGCACACTACAATAAACGGAGTACTACTTTGCAAACACTCACGTGAAATGCTAAGGACCAGCTGACTGCTTTCCTACAAGTGGGTAGACAGCTACAACCTGCACCTAAAAGAAAGATAACAAAAAATCTATGGACGATGTCCTCTTCCGCTAAACTTTACAGAAATACAAGCGTGGGGACGAGGATTTCAGCCACACTACCTATTCAGAAACAGCCAACATGCTTTGCACCATGCCCTCCTCCATGGGATGCTGGTGGATGGAAAATCGAGGTGAGAAGCAACCATGCAACCTATTAGTGATTGGGTGGGTTGAAAAGCCATAGGCAATGAAGAAGCAGAAAGGGAAGATAAGTACACGGCAGCCCCTTCCAGGAAACTGCTGGCACACTATTGACAAAAACACCTGCTCATTCACATGGGGTGTCTGTTGTAAGGGGAAAGGTCACAAGGACGAAATTAATGCAAGGCCAAGCAAATTGATTTAGGCTGATGCAAGCGGTGATGGGTAGCTAAGAAATAAGCAGCACAGACATACTGAATGCATTAACATGCCATGAACACAGACAATTGCTCGGAAGTGGGAGTCTCACTGCCAACATACTTACTACCATTTTTATTCACATTTCACATATTCCAGTACGTCCATCAGTTACTGGGCAACCCCCCCGTAGAATAGCGTCTGGGCAAAATCCATTATGTCTCCAATGAACAGCTCCATGCCTGTTTTGGAAAGGTGCACCCCATCTCTGTGAAACATCACAGCACCTTTGATAATGCCATGGTGAATGGTCCGTATTCTCTTGTTGCCCTCTGTCAGTCTTGTGAACTCGCCATTCAGTTTCCACACCGAGCGGTTGATGGCCCTTGTATTCCCTTGAGTTCTCCAATCCATCCTGGGAATCATCTGGGACCAGGCCACCACAGTGTTTGGAAACCTCTGTGCAATCCATTCAAGGTCCATCATTAGCTGCTCCCGTACCCCCTTCGTCTCACAAACGCAAAATCATTTTCTCCCAGGTACACCACTATAAGGTCAGGGGGGGCCCTCTTCTTTTGCTTGGGCATCGATGATGGCTCCTCTGAGCTGGTGAAGGCGCATCCCCCCGACCCCAAACCAATGCACTGCAAGGCCATCCCTTCCAGACTCAGATGTAGGTGGCCCTCGGGAAAAGTCATACAGCCCTTTGGACATGAGTGGCCGAAAATCCACACAACCCTCACCCTCACTAGGAAATGGAAACAGGAAAACCCCCATGATTATGGCTATACATACAGTTTACCAAATAACACAACAATTGCGTCAACACATGGCTCTTGTAGTAACAATCCCAGACACATACTTCACCCACTCGGAACGCACCTCTCATTTGAGATAACAGTAGATCGACACATAATTGACACAATATTTTCAGGGGAAAGAGGTGAAGAAGATAGTATGTCACCTTGTGCCAGTAACACAGTTGTGCTGGCACAATTGCAATCAGTGAAGGTTTCTACTCCTGTGGGCCACCAACTGCACTGAACGGTGTTAAGGTGACTTGCACATGCTACACCACTATACTTTGGCAGGGTGACTAGTCTGCCAGAGGATATGAAGTTCACAGGAAGTGTGCTTTGTACGCTCTTTGAATATAGGTACCCTGACAGAATGTACCACACTCACCACAAATGGATGCACCTTCAGACACTTTCATTGTGAGTGTTGCGGCCACAGCTCCAGGACCACTGGTGAACTTGGGGGTACTCAACTACCAAGGGAGAGAGGCAGGCAAGGTCACACACATCAACCACCACCATCCTACATCGCTTCCTGGTCAGCACTACAGCTTTCCCCTCCAGAAAGGGATGGGGACCATGCCAAGGCACCCTGCCCCCAATGCTGAATTTGGGGGACAAAATATCCACCAGGGGGACGGACGCCCAAGACCAATGAGATCCCCACACCCCCCAACGTCCTCCCTCTCTAGCTACCCTGCGTTACAACTTTTCCCCATCCAAAAGAATGGGGACCCTGGCGGGGCCCACTGGGCCCACTGCTGGAATTGGACCACAGAAATGGTGAACGTTGCAGTAAAATGATTGAGCTCTGTACCAAGTGTGCATAGCATGCTAAGAAAAAATGACCATCTGCATAACTACTGGAAAAAAAATTGAAAATTTGCTGCTACTAATGTCGGCCAAACCTTTCCTTCTGCAAAGCAGCCACCTTCCTCAATCCAAGGCACAACCATCACTGGCCCCCGAACCTCCCCACTACCCTTTCCCACCCATATCACTGACAATGCAGCCACATTTTCTTCCACCCCAGTAACCCTCCACGACCGCATTACCAAGTAATGTATGTTGTACTTACATAAATCAGCGAAAGCTTTTCAGTAGCCGCAACTGCAAAGGAAACATAAAGGAATTACATTCAGTGCTTTGCCTACCAATAACACATCCAAACTATCTGGCAACTATCTGTACATTTTTCAGCTCCTTCCACCACATACATGACACTTCTCAGTCATCTCTCACCATGGAAGCCTGGACTGCACAATGATAGGAAATTGGAATAGGACCAATGGGCATATGGCAACCCCAGCACAGAAAAAAAAACATTGCACAGATGGCTAAGTGGTAAAGTTCCCTTTCAGGGAAAAAGCACTGTTCAGCTGGACTGGGGGGCATTTTGTGTGCTACCCCGGCAAGTGTGTTACTGGCCACCACAATACCTCCCCAGAGCACCCACTTCCCTTCACAACACCAACACTACAGGCCCAGTTCCCACCCATCCCAATAGCAGTGTGCCCTCCACCCACTATACAATGTTGCAATAACCAAATTTATTTTCGTACTTACATAACAAGGGAGATGCTTGAACTGCTCAAGACCTGTAAAGGGAAAATCAAAACATAAATTATCTGTGTCAGCCCACCCACATACCAAACCACCCATACTGCCCCCCCTATTGCATTGGCCAGTATGTTTTGGCCACCCCGGCGCCAGATTACCACACCAATGTGCCCCTCTGTGCCAAGGCAGGTATAGTAAACAAAGAACACAATTCAAAATGGCAGGCTGCCCTTTAGCGGGGGTGGAGGGGCCCCCTACACCACTGTGGATTTTTCTAACGTGAAGGGGGGTGCACCCCCACCCCAATTGGAGGGGCAGCCCATCTCATGTAGCCCTCCCCAGGGGCAGATAAGGAGGAGGGCTATCCTGCACTCCTCACTGGGCTCAGGCGTCCGTCCTTTCCTAGGAGCAGATATCTGGTCCCAGGGAGGGCTGCATGACATGGCACCCACTCCATTGTGGGCGGGGGGGAGGGGGTCAATGCCCCATCCCATTAGAAAATTCCCCGACCCTTTGAGGTGCCCTACCGCCCCCCTAGCGGTCCACCATTTTCATTTTTTTCTTTTGGTAACCCAACTCCCCTTGGTGCAGAGAGGCACATTGGTGTGCCAATCTGGCGCCGGGGTGCCCAAACCTTACTGCCCCACCCACTGGGGGGCCTGTCCCACCATTTTTGGGGGCCCTCTCCCCCCTCACCCCAAATGGGTGGCAGGGGCACCTCATGCAGGCCTCCCTGGGCCTCCTACAAACGGCTGCGTGAGGTACACCCCACCTCCATTTGGGGTGGGGGGGAGAGGGCCCCCAAAAATAGTGGGACAGGCCCCCCAATGCATGGGGCAGTAGGGTTTGGGCACCCTGGGGGCAGATTGGCACACTAATGTGGCCATCTGCACCAAGAGAACTTGGGTAAACAAAAAAAAATACAAAATCGTAACGCAACACTCCCTGGGAGCAGATAGGGGGGGGCCCACCTCATGCATCCCCACCTGGGGTCAGATGCCCTTTCCTAGGAGCAGAAAACAGCCCCCAGGGAGGGTTGGATGAGGTATGGCCCTCCATTTAGGGTGAGGGGGTGGGGGCCACCCCCTGTTGCAGTACATAATTCGCTGCCAATTTAGGCTGCTCCTCAGCCCCCCTAAAAAGCAGCCTATGAATTTGTATTAATTTTTTTGTTTACCCAAATTCGCTTGGTGCAGATGGCCACATTAGTGTGGCAATCTGCCCCCAGGGTGCCCAAACCCGACTGCCCCATCTATTGGGGGTCCTGCCCCACCTTTTGTGGTGGCCCTCTCTCCCCCACCCCAAATGGAGGGCCCCACCCCTGGGGGCAGATAGGGGGCCCCTCCTCATGCATCCCTCCCTGGGGTCAGATGCCCCTTCTTAGGAGCAGATATCAGCCTCCAGGGAGGGTTGCATAGGGTGGGGCCCTCCATCTGGGGTGGGGGGGTGAGGGCCACTGTGGGGAATTTACTTTCAGTTTCACGCCGACGTGCATTACGCACGCCGATGTGAAACTGAAGGTAATCCAGCCCCCTGGCAGTGAGGGGGGACCTCCCCCTCACATAGCTTGGGGTTCGGATTACAGTTTTGAGCGATCCCTGCTTTGCAGGGATCGCTCAAAACAAGGTGCCGAAAAGGACGCGTGCTCACCCTTGGCACTTAAAGGGTTAAACAGTGTCAGTTGCTGCCTTCGCTTCCACCTTCACCCCTCCTGCTCCCACTACCAACTCAATTGTCGACTCTACAATCTACATATCACTATCACTAACACTCTCAATATTCTCGATATTCTTGTCCTTCTCATGAGGATCTGTCTCAAACTTGCCAACAAGCATAACACTTGGTACGACTTTGATCTAGCACCCTTGAACTGCAAGTGTAGAGCTGCTGAACAGAAGTGTCAGACCTCAAGCTCCTCCTCTGATAAACTGGCCTGTCACCTTCTCCAAAGGCAATATCATTGCTCAATTATCTCCAAGAAGAGGGCTCAGATCCAGGTTGGCGTCAATGGAGCTTCTAACAACATGGCTGAACTCTTTTAAATCTGCAAGGTACTAGGCAATCCTTCTGCAGTCTCTACCTGGACTCTTGCCTCCCAGGCCCTTTGCACTGCACTGGCCACTCATATCACTGCTAAAACCCAGGACATCCTGAGTTCTCTCTCTTCCATCTCCTCCTCCTCCCATCCCCCTGACACCCTTGGCCCCTCAACCTCCCCGTTCCACTCTTTCTTCCATCTCTCCTATCACATCGGACGAGTTCACTAGAGTTGTCCGCTCGATAAAGGTCTTTTCCAAACAGGTCAGCCCCAGGTCTTCCAGAACTATTAAGGACAATATCGGCTACCTTGCCCCTGCACTCGCTGACTTCTGTAATTATTCTCTTGCCACTGGGTCTTCCCCTCTTTCCTCAAACAACCCCTTGTGCACCCACTCCTCAAAAAGCTTTCCGCCGACCCCTCATGCCCGGCTAACTAACGCCCCATCTCTATCACCCCCTTCCTTGTGACAATTCTGGAGAAGTTGGTTTCCCCCAAATGTTGGTGCAAATATAACTTGTTGCTTGTCTGCATGACCACCAATCTGGATTCTGAGCATCCAGAGGCACAGAAACTGCTCTGCTGAACACCTTTGAAGAATTGCTCACATCTCTCTACTCCATCTCACCCACTGTTCTCATTTGACTCAATCTCTCCTCTGCCTTTGACACAGTCAACCACTTCATCCTCATACAACAGCTCCATGACACCGTTGGTATCACAGAGCGGGCACTGGACCGGCTGACCTCCTTCCTCACTACCGTCCCTCCCAGATTATCTTGGGTTATTTCTCCTCACCCCCCACTAGCTCCATGTGTGGCATTCCCCAGGACTCTATCATCTTGCCTTGCCTCTTCAACACCTATCTCACCCCTCTTGCTCACCTTATCTCCAATGTATCCCCCACTTCCAGTGTTATGCATAAGACATCCACCTCTTCTTCAGACTACCCTCTGCATCTCTTCTGACTTCATCTGTCAAAACTGATTGCCTGTCCACCATCCAGTCTTCATGTACCACCAATGATCTCTGTCTCAGTGCCAGCAAGACTGAGAATTTTCCTATTTCACATCTTGGACCTTGCCAAGAAACCCTATTTTCAACTCTACCTCCTCAGGGGTATCCTCCTTTTCCTCACTTTCCCCAGAAGCTTAATGTCTCCAGAGCTCTGGCACTCTCCAGGCTGGACCACTGTAACAGCCTCTTCCTTAATCTACCTTCTTCTTCTCTCTGCCCCCTCCAGCTAATCCAGAATAGGGCTGCAAGATTTATCCTTAACCTCAAGTCCAGGGACTGTATCTCTCCAGCCCTAAAATCTCTCCACTGTCTCCTGGTTGCTGCAAGGACACAATTTATATCCCTCTGCATCACCCAGTAGAGTTCCTGGTGCCGGGGACAACGCTATCTGCAACTTGCTCTCAACAAATACTTTCCTTCTAGATCCCTCCGATAGTCTGGCTCCAACTCTCTGCTTATCAAACGCTTCTCTAAGCAGAGAGCAGGCAGCCGTTCCCTTTCCTCGGCTGGATCCCTCCTTTGGAAAAGCCTCCCCCTTTCTCTTTGTCTTGAGCCAGATCTCCTCAAGTTCTGCAAGTACCTCAAGACTTTCCTCTTCTCCTCCTCCTTCCCTCTCTTCCTCCCGTGCTAAACCCCACAGTCGCTGTGATTGGTGGCCTGGACCCTTATGTGTCCTTCTGGGTCCTGGCCTTATGTCCAATCACCCGCAGCATCCGCCCCACCCCGGCACTTGCCTCGAGGCACCACTGTTATGTTTTGTCTCACAGGCCCTGCACTTATTGTATTGACTGATGACCCCTCTTCCATCAAGCAGTAACTGCCTGGCACTTACCTGTTGCCTTTGCAATGGACTCTCTGGCACTTCCGCCCACTGAGGAACCTCTAGCACGTACCCCTTACCCTTTTTTCTTTCTGCACTTGCATGCTCCAAATGCTCACAAGGCCTAGTAGGACCGCTTTTGTATTGTGTTCATAACTATTATCATATCCTATTGTCTTACTGTTCCCTTGTTCCATTCCCCTGTCCTGTGGGCACTTTGAAACATCATTTCTTGATGTATAAGTACCTTAAAAATGTCCAAAGAATAAAATTAAAATAAAATAAACAGTGTCACATCTTCTGCACAACACCATGTGACTGGAAAATCACCCAAAAACACATACAACCTCAAAGGCAATGAACAGTCCCAGTTCATAAATGACTACAATCCTGTCATAGCTCTGCTTTGGAGTGCAAATATTGATCTTCAGTATGTAGACAGCAACAGTACGGCTGTTTCACAGTATGTTACAGCACCTCTTACCGAAACTGAGAAAAGCAAAGCAAATGAGGTTTGGGCTGATTTTACAGCAGATAAGACCTTGACTCAGAAGTTGTTCTGTTTTGAAATCAAAATGCTCTCTCACTGTGAGTGTGGTGCATATGAACCGTCTTGCAGACTTACCACCACTCCTCCTTATGGGCGGACAAAGTGCCAATATGCTGTGGTTGAGCCTTGGAACTGCCATTTCTAGAACATGTGTGCTAAATCCTCTGTGAAATTGAAGATTTGGCAAAAAAGAGCCATATAGTAAAGCTACTCTTAAAAACAATTTGAATTGCATGTATTATCTTAAGAGGCCCAGTGATATGGAAGACCTGTGCTTGTATGAAGGAGTAGAGCACTAGTCATACCCCAATGTGGTTGGCACACGTAAAAAGGGACATTTCAAATGCGTGATTGCCCAGGTGCCTAGTGAGACATGTGAAATCTTCTCTCAGCAACCACATGGAGCTGTCTTGTGAAACTCCCCAAAAAATAATTGTTTTATTTTTGTATCTTGCAATTGCGTTTACAGTGGCATAGTGAGAAAGAGTTGCTTGGTACATTTGAGTCTTACCAAGCAGCATTTGGAGACAAGAAATGGTATAGCTTTTAACCCAAATGTGCTTATTATTTAAGGATGCAAGAGGAGGATGTATGCCAGGAGGAAAGGGTGACAGCTGCAATTGCACAGGAAACCCCTGAAGAATCAGGCTGCAAGATGTATACTTGGTCTCAAGCCCAGGGATGGCATCTCTCCAGCCCTAAAATCTATCCACTGGCAACCAGTGACCGCAATGATCAAATTCAAGACCCTTTGCATCAACCACAAGGCTTTCTGGGGCCTGGGACCTCTCTGCATCCACCTTTATCTCCCTGCTATTGTTGGGACTGGAGCATGGTCTTTTATGAGTCTTATAGGGGCCAGGCCCTCCTCGACCAGTCACCCCCATCATTATCCCTAACCAGCACTTGCCCTTGGGCTGCCTTCCCAGACTCACCTGAATCTGCTCCACCCCATCCATTGCACTTGCTTTCCCTTTCCCCATTTTCCCATGACACTTGCCCTTCATGGCTCCCCTTAGCACTTACTCGGCTCCCTAGGCCCCCAACTCCTGCCTTTCACCCCTTCGCCCCTTCTTCCATCCCAGGCCTTCCCCTACCTGCACTGTTTGTCTCTGCGATTGCACAGTAAGAATGTCATAAGGCCTAGTACGACCATTGCTGTTGTTGTGTTCCTATGTCCCTCCCCTTTTTTGTCTTGTGGTGCATGGAAACACTTGTGTATAGGCAACATAAAATTCCAAATAAAATAAAGTGAATAAAAATAAGGAATCAAGAGTCTGTTGATAATAGTCAAAATACTTTTGAACAATCTTTTTTTATGCAATGAGGCTGAAATTGCAATGGAGGAAGTGGAAAATATCATGCAATAAGCTATAGATTCTGATCTTCAACTTTCTCGTTTCGAGGCAAATCTAAGCAATGAGAAAAAATCAATTTTCAAAACAAGTTTCTGAATGTATTTGACATGGCCTTGACCATGATGGAAAAGTGTGTTTCTCCTTTGTTGCTGTATGTGAGTGAACATGCTGGAACAGGTAACAGTTTTTTAATTCATGTCCTGCAAGCATTTATCTAGGAAAAGAGCTGCTGATCTTTGCGTTGTAACAGATCTCACTGGTTTAGTAGTACTTAACATAGGAGAGGTTACTCTGCATAGCTTGTTGATGTTACCTGATGATCTTGACAACAAGCTGGAATATCGGAAACCCTCTGGCGAAGCTACTCATGAAGTTGGTAAGATTCTCTGGAAAATGAAATCTCTCATTGTTGATGACATTAGCATGGTGCGCAATCTTATGCTGATTTTGTACATTTGAGAATGCAGGAGGTGTTGATGACAGATTATGATCAACTTTTTGGTGGAAAAACATGTGATAATTTTTGGTAATCTGCAGATGTATGTTGTTGAACTATATTAGATATTTTGATTTTGACTTGGCAATTTTAAATATGAATTTGTCCTGGGGATCTTTTATTGTTTCATATGATTTTAGGTAATCTTGATTAGATGGATTATATTCAAGTACTGTTTGTATAACAAATGTATAAATACATGTGTATGAATGTGTTATTTGTATGGTTCATCCAAACCCAAATAAAGTTATACTGACTGATTGATATCTCTTAACTGTGCCTGTTTACTTTATGACTATGTTGGGTCTTGATTTATAGAACTATAAAGGCAAGTGGGCGCTTTAGAATCTACTCATCCTTGTAGTCCTGAAGGACAGATGTCAATTCATCTCAGGTTAATGTGTCTTATATTTGTTAGAGGTTTTCAGTGTTGCTGATTTGGGTGATATTGCTACCTTCAGCCATACCTGGGAAGACCATCTATCTCACCTAAACAGTGGCTTCAAGTCATGCAGCAAGGTTGGCTTGTCTATCATGGCTTCTAAGTGTCAGGCACTGCAGGGAATTGTAACTTACTTTGGGCACCAAGTCTGTGGCCGAAGTTTAAACAGTGATGGACTGTGACAACCCCATAACCCAGACATAGGTGAGATCCTTATTTGCTCTAACTGGATAATACAGGCCTTTCATTAAGTGAAATGAGGCAATTGCATTCCTCTTGAAAGCTTTGGCATTTAACTAGTTGTTAAAGCATGTCTCCTGTACTCCTGCCTGCTAAACAGCTTTTCCGAAATTAATATTATATATATTTTTTTTTGTGGCTTTACATGGTTGTACAATACAGGAAGCCTTTTGGCATTTTTGTCCTTTCAACTAAAATTCCTTTTATTCAAGTCCAATTTTGATATGTGTTAAAGACAGCCACTTCACTTAATTTTGACATTTGAGGCTCTGATTTTTGTGAAAAGTCCCATTAGTAATTTCACAAGCACCAAGGTGAGTGGGATTTGGTTCCCAAGAAGGAGTTCTCGCCACCAGAGCCATATTTCTTGGTAACTTCTGTCCTCAGGCTTAATCTTGTGTCCTTCATTGCGGGGCAAAACAATACCAGATGTTTTTGCTCTGCTTCTGCTATTTCTTCTATGGCTCAATATCTCCCTAGTTGGAAACAGGTTCTATCTGAATCTCATAAATTGATCTCTGTAATACCAGTTTGGGAATAGTTCAAGGTATTTCGGTAGTTGGTTCAATTTCCTCGCTTTTTGGAAAGGCTTCCCGTACATTTTCAAGGTCTGCTTTTCCTCCTGGGTTGTAATCCAGTCCTGTGTATACAATTGATTTTAAAACTTTGTCTGGGTTCTCCCACAGGGTTTGATCAGATTCTTCCAGGTCACCTATAATTGCTTGACAAATCTATTTCCATTCTGATAATGTCGCTTCAGAATTTTTTGTAAGTACTTCCCGTAGAGCCGCAAAACCACCTCGCTTGGATTTATCCATACATTTTCTGTACAAGTATAGGGATTTCTAAATCACTATGGTCTTCATCGCTGTTAGGCCTAATTCCATTCGAATTGCCTGGATTTGTGTGCTTTTGGGTAGATGGAGAACCCTTTTTCAGAATATTCCCTCAATCCTTGACCAGTTGTTAGCTTGGAATGAGAAAGAGGTCTCTGCTCCATACATTAGAATTGGAAGAGCCTTCATGCAATAGAACGTGATCAGCAGATTCATTGAAAAGCCACAGAACTTTTCAATAATAACCTTCCTTGGATTTGTAAATTTTTGGATTTGGATCTCAGTAGTTCTAATTTTGGGCCATCACATATATGAACGACTTGACCTGTGGGATTTTTCTTCCCATGAAGTGCCATGTATTAGGTTTTTTTTACAGCTTCGCCCAGTGGATGCTTTAAAGGTCATAATCCTTGATTTAGATGGATTGATTTTGAGGCTGTTTGCCTCCAATAGTTGTCGCTCTAAGCCCACTGGCATCTGATCTAAAAGCACTGCATCATCAGCATATAATAGTCATCCTATTCCAGCTCTCCCGATCTTTTGTGGGAAACAACTAATGTTTACAAAGACGTCTTCGATGTCTGATATGAATACATTGAACAACTCTGGTGCCAATGGGCACCCTTGTTTTAACCCTTTGTTGGTAGGGATTTCCTTTGATAGAAGGCCTGATCTGTCAATTCTTACTTTCATTGAGGTGCCTGAGTAAAGGTCTTAAATTACTTCCAGTGTGTTGTTTGGACATCCCCACTTGTGAAGTTTATACCATCATTTAGGCTAATTTACAGTATCAATGGCCTTTGTAAGGTCAATAAAGGCCATAAAGGTCTTCTTCCCTTTGTTTCTCTCCACTTGGGCCTTGAGGATGTTGTTGATAAAGATGTTTAGTGATGTTCCTACACCCTTAACAAATCTGGCTTTCCATTCGTCCCTGTGGCTGGAATCGATGCTCCACCGTGCCAAGTTCTTCAAGACGAGTGAAGCAAATACCTTACCGGCCACGTCGAGCAGTGCTATTGGATGATAGTTGCTTGGGTTTGATTTGAGACCCTTTTTATAGATCGGATGATCACCGCTGTTTTCCATGTCACTGGTATTGCTTGTGATTTCATGTGGTCACATAAAGTAATTAGGAATAAAGACCATTGTGTTGGATATTGCTTTAATAGAGCGTTGGTCATCCCGTCATGCCCCAGGGCTCCAGAGTTGTTCAATTTTGTATACGGACTCCTAGACGATGTTGATTCCTAATTGATCCCGTACAGTGTTCTTTCTTATCAATGTTATTGGTTCTAATTGTTCTGGGTCAAAGAATTCAAAATCATTTTTGCAGGGCTACAGTTCTACAGATCCTGAGCTAGGGGCATGAATTCCTTGAAATCTCCATTTCGGCATCCCCCAAGGATCAGCCCAGACCATCTATACCTTTGCCTCAAGGAGACTTATCTGATCTTTTGGCTTTCACTATCTCCTTTTTGCTGAAAACACTAAAATATGTTCTTCTTTCCCTACTTCAACTCAGACATCTCAGAACAGATTATGAACTGTCTCAGTGCAATTTGTCAATGAATTGCTCTCTGTGCTTCATGCTGAATTCTTCAAAAATAGAAATCACATTCTCCCGGATTTCAATGCCATCCATCCCACCCTCTCCCCTATCTCCTTCCTGCATGCTCTTCTTGTTGCCTCAAGCAAGGCTCAGAATCTTGGGGGCCCCTTGATAGCAACACCCGACTGCATCATTTAATCGCTACCACTGCCTCTGCTGCTTATATTAATCTCCTCAAGATTTGGAAAATGTGTCCTTGTTTTACCAACCACTAACACTATAATCTCCGCCTTTGTGATCAGATAACATGACTTCTGCTAATGCCTACTCTTTGGCCTGTCTCTCTACATCTCCCTCCCTCTAGACAAAGTCTTGAACTTTATTACTTACACTTCCTCCTAAAACCAACCCAGATCCTCTCCCACTTCTACCAACCAACAACATGATGGGTGGAAGGAAGAGACACTACCTTTTCAAGTTCCTTCTGCTAGTCTACAAATAAATCATTGGTCTTGCTCCTAAGTACGTGTCTGATTGTATCTCAGTTTGCTCACCATCTCTTTCCATCAGATCATCCTGTGAACTCCACCTCACTGCCCCATAACCTCCCTGTGTCACTTCTCACTTCCTCTCTTTCTCCCTACTTGCTCGCTCGAGTAAAACCCACTGCTGCTCAGAATCAAATGTAGCCCAATGCTGGATCTCTTCAAAGATTGACTTAAACTTCACTTAAAGCTGGAGCTCACCTGCCATATCCCTCATCCTCATTACCTGACCCCAACACTCCCTCCGGTGATGCTTAATAATATAATTCTGTGTATTTATATAATATGTATACTTATTTTGAAGTACTTACCCTTTTAGGTTAATGTTACCTTTGTAAGTCACCTGGTTTCTTATGTTATGTCTTTTCGGTTCTTTTGTCCCTTGTATATGCCCCATTGTTTGCACCCTCACAAACTGGCTCACCAGTTGTTCTTATCTTTATGCTATTGTACTGGCACCCTTCATGGGTATCCCTCCACTATATGTAAATGTGTCATTTTAGGCATTCCTGATCAAATTTGGCATCCGTTTTCATCTAAAGAATTCAAATAAAAATTAATTATACAGACATACGGTAATGAATTTGGTATTGGTGTAGTATTAGCACAGCTGGACACTAAACAACGATGTGCCTTCCTTAGCAGGCTATTAACAAAGCAAGAACACAACCTAACTACAGTTGAGGAGGAGGCCTTTGTGGTAGTTTGGACAACAGGCAAGTCTGCATTTTTCAAACTTACTTTGCTCTCCAAATTGACCACAGACCTATTAGATGGATGATGGCTATTTTGGGCAAAATCCTTATAAGGACTAAATATGGGCATCCAGAATAAACCTAATTTGCAGCATTTCAATGCAGATGGCCTCAGTGAGTATTTACCTTGAGGATGAGCCAAACACTTAGAAGGATAGTGTTCAATCTTTTCGGATTGGGCATGGGATAAAATTCAATAATGGCCTGGTGTGAACGACCTAACTTTTTTTTTATTGTTTAAAAAGATACAATGATGGAGGTAATTCTGTTTCTGAAAAGGGATGTCTGCTAACCTGACTCCCTTTCATAAAAGCTTCAAAACAAAAGCATTGGGCATCAATGTGCCTTTGCTGCACAAGTCTCCTGATATCTGCAGATCCTGCTCGTCAGTGGCACAGGGCAGGTTCAATGGCTATATGTGTATCGCTGCCAGCTCTGGGGATACCAGGATCCTGCAGGCAGAGTTAGCATTTTAACTTCTGCACCCGGATCTAAATTATACAAATGATCTGCCTTAATCAGTCTGGTGGCAGGTTTATCTCTAAAAATGAGTCATGTCTGGGTAGGTTATAGTATGGTGAGTGATAAAAACATAAAATTACAAAGTCAACAACAATTTGATGTTATGCCCAGGCCAGCTATGCCCCTTCAATGTGCATTCATGGGTAGCATTGCTGCCGCCACATCTGCAAGTGAGATGATTGCCAGGATGCTAACACATGCTAATAGCAGGCACATTCTAAAGGACTATTGGAAAATGCTGTCTGCAGACATTAATTAACTTTTTTAGAAGAGAGAGCATAAGAGGAAAGAGGAAAGGTGATTTGACCTGTTTTTATGTTCTTTAAGCTTGCACAAAGCCTTGCAAAAGTTGAAAATTGCATACTGTGGACCCAAAAGTATGTAAGTGCAAACGTTGTTGTTCCCTGCATGGAATAAACACTACTAATTAACACTACTAATAAAATGACCCCCACAATGATAATCAATGAGGTAGCACGAATTACCATTTTATTAAAAAAAAGAGCATGATATAATACAGACCACAATACAAATATTTTCTCAGCATTCATTTCATGAATGTCTACTAGGGGATAAAAAATGTAGTCCTTCCACAATTCTGTCAATGAAACCATATGTTTCTAGGGCAAGGTAAACTAGTGATGTGGCATAAATGTCCACAGGCCACCAACCACCAACCATTAAATAATGTACTACAATGCAGCTGTAATCTTAGTCAATCAAAGCAAGACCATTTAGTAATACAAACTCTATAGACAATGTTCCCATTTAGACATTGAAGGAAGGTCCACAGCCCCTACAACCTAAATGAAATACAAATCAAATATATACGAAAATGCATGCAGGGTAGTATGCAAATGACATTAAACAAAACGGTCATCTTCTGCACATGGAGCATCATTCCATCCTTGCATATACAAAAACATACCTTTCAATAAACAATAATTTCTCTACACATGGAACATCCTTTCATGAGTGGTTGCCTTATGAAACAATTCCTGTCCAGAAAACATTATCTAATTGCACACGGATCACCATGTCTTCTTTGAAAAGACTAAGAAAATATAGCTTATCCTGAAAGGTTAGTCTCAAAAAACTGTTTCTCACCAGTGTCTGTGTCTGCAAGAGCATAACAGATAATGCTAGACAACACAAATGTAGCATCAGTGTACTTAACACATATGACAAATTACAGAGAACAGACAACCTAACCCGCAGGAACCAGCTGAGGTAATAATTAATGTCCTCTGCACATGACATACCATTATGTCTTTAATTAACAAGAATCAAAGTGCATATTCTTTTTAGGAGGACATATACGATTGAATGTATTTTGGATCAAAGTTCATTCATCTGGGAAGTATCTATCCTTGGGTATTATGCAGTTAACCATTTGTATGTTACAGATTAGAAAGTGAAGTATCTAGAGGGCATCTCTTTGTTGAATAATTATTTCACAGGAGAAAACGTCTAATATAGATATTAGTCCAGTTCTCATTGTGTGTCGGTTCCCTGAGAAACATCTCCCAGGCATAACGTCAATATTAGCAGTGTTCTCCTGTGAATGTACTATTTAACAGATAACCATCGTCTAGTTCCACAATCTTGTAATCAGCCACCCACAAATGCTTTAATACGAAACGCGTTGGATTATAGTCCTCTTGTATATCTTATGTATTTGGATTCCTGCTATCATTAGACTTTCTGTTACAACTATTGATGAGTATGTATGTTTTCATGTATACAGCAGACATTTAGATTACATTCCAAATATGCACACTTCTCCATTGTGGTTCAGATTATGAATACTACCTACATTATGGTAATCAAAATTGTATTAAAAGAATGTGTCACATCTCCAAAGCTGAGGTCGACACCAATGCACACATCATGTTCCAAAAACACACAAGAAAACACAAACAAACACTAAACATATAGGGGCTCATTTTTGTTGGGCGTAACATAAGTAACACACTTAAAAGCATTGTGTAAGGCTTTTACACATGTTTCTTACATCACACCCCGTTTCTCTTCATTTGCATGGCGTAGAGTAAGGGCGGACCACAATTTGCGTATCAACGCTTTCATTCTTCTCTGCCATACAAAGCCTAAAAGGATGTGATCCAAAATTCTAGGACTCATCAAAATCTTTAGGCTTCACCATTGACAGCAGATGTCTTTCCAGAATCACATAGCCATGAAGGCCTAAACAGCCTGTCTCTAAATCTCCGGCATTCGAAAAAGTAAACCGTTCGTCCCGCCGCAGGACTTGTGGACTATAGTACAGGCCCTTGTGATCTTGTATATCGATGGGGGAAAATGACTTCCTAACGGGGCTCCTAACTGTTCACTTGGCTCCCGTAAAATCAGTCCTCCACACTTCTTATTATGGGTGCATAGAAATTTGACTAAATTGCCCCCATCCCACGCAAACTAAATTAGCGCCCCCTTAATGCCAGGCTACTGTCCAAAATTGCATGTATTATCTTCAAAGCAGCCATGAGTAGTATACCAGCGTACCTGGTGTCTAAGCTCCACATATCTGGTGGCACATGCTCCTAGCACAGAAAATCAGCCAAGTGGCTTGAATTACAACTCTTCCTCAAAGAGAAGGCCTGCAAACAATCATTATCTTGTTGTGCAACGACCCTGTGAAAACCAAATGCTCATCACACAAACACACTGTACAGCGCTCTGCTGCGCTCTCGAGCTTTAAACAACAAAATAAAATAAATGAAATAAAAATTGTCACAACCAGAGAAATAAAATGTGCCATATCTAAACCCCCCATTCAGCCTCACACTTCTACTGAAGAAACAGTGTTTGCAAATATAAAGGTGAAACAGGCACAGCTCAAAAGGTATACACCCTTCTCCTTACGTGGTAGTGCAGGACAAGGGAAGGTTATATCATCAGGAGTGGTGTGAGCTGATCACAGTAGCAACACAAACAATGTATGTACCGTGGCTCAATTATAAATGAATCCCCAATCAACGGACTATAAATATATTGACATTTTATCAAACAGTAAAATGTTATCTAATTTTTCTAAAAGCACTAGCACAATCCGCCCCGGTAAGTAAAATGCAGACTGTTGTAGATTGGAACTCTGGACAGATGAGAACATATTTTCAGGCATTTCATTGGAAAAATGCTGTTGTAAAAAAAAATGTGTTACAAGTAAAAGGCAGAGAAGGCCGATTTAAATGTCACTATGGGTTCATAAAGAGGACCAGGGAGATAGGGTCTCTTCACATTACCTTATTCTTGTCTTTAGCGGCTCTTCAACATTGAACTCGGGTTCTAGGAGCTTCCTGAGGTGGTGCTTTGGTGTGGTGTTGGTGAGTTGGTTGAATGGGTGAAACACCTGGTGCGGTTCAAGCAGCAATATCATGTGGCATGAAGAAGATTGAGACAGTAGGCCGTATCCACAAGCGGTTCAATCGGGAATCAGGGCCCAGAGCTTTTCTTTAACTTCTGGGTTGCTCTGAGGCATGATACAGGGCCTCCAGGGACAACAAATGTTTTTTTGTTCTGCTATCCCAGTCCCTGCATGGGTGGCAGGGCATACTTCACCTCCAGTGATCAGGAACCCGGTTCAAGTGAGGCCTTGGTCCAGCAGTAGTCGCCTTCACTGTTCCCTGGGGATGGTTAAGGGACTAGGCTCTCCTCTGCTTTAGATACCTTCTGTCTTCACCTGTATTATAATGGAGCACTTACAACAGAGTTTTAAAAGTGTATCCTTCTTCTGTAGATGGATCAAAGATTAATTAATGAATGGGGGTGCCCTGATTCTGTTAAAAGCAAAATACAGCAAGGGATTGGTCCAAGGCAAGCTTGCTGTAAGATATCCAATCACTATTGTTGTAACAGTGCCCCTTTTCCTTCTGACATCACACCTAGAGTACTTTGGTTGCAATAAATAAAGGGAACAGGAAAAGGAAGAGAACCATAACAGAAAACAAAACATTGGGACCCATCCCCAGGCCTACTTTCAATCTCTGACTCACTGGAGTTGCTTATAGCTATGAGGCATAGGATAAGGGCACCCTTCCCATGCCTCCTGGCATCAAGAACCTCTAATGACCAGCACGCTGAAGTGAGGCTGGATGTGTTATGGCAGTGCAACCTCTGAAGCATTATTCCAAGGGGACCTCATGGGGGAAGATTCTATTTCCTGGGGGGAAGGTTTCACGCCTCCTGCTGTTGAATCAAGGGGGGAGCATCCTACCTATTATTCCACATGGAAGCTGTGGAGAAGTCTGTTTCTGCTGAATCTTTGCTGTATACATTTTGGTGCCCATGCTCTATAGCTGCCTATTTTGTTTCAGACCTTTTTGTGTCGATGGTGCATCTGTGCTCTATGTCTGATGTACATCTTCTGTAACTCCAATTATCACTGAACTGTTTCTGCTATGTCTATACCACACATTTGGTGTCCCCCTCCCTTATCTCTGTTCTATACATTTTGTATCTCTTATGTGCCCCTGGTGTATCTATCATGCACCTCTGCTGCACATCTACTGCACCTCTTTGGCATTCCTATGTATTATTGCTCTGTCTCTGCTCTACAGGCAAACCGAATGCTCAGTTTTCTGCAGACCGCAGATGTTCAGCTGGTGATAAAGGGATTCACATGATGCCATTCTACAGGATTTTATATTTATATATCACTGAATGTATTACCAGCAGCTTCACAGGCATTTTGTTGGAAACATTGTGTGCCCCACCATGAGTAATGATACTAATGCCAGATGGCAGAGCTTAACAATGCCACATGTGTGGTCTGCTTATGAGTGACAAATCTATCTCCTAAATCTGAAACTCTATGGCACCCATTGCAATACACTCACATGTATTACATTGTGGTAATTTCAGAAATTACACGTTTTTGCGATACATTTTATTGTTCAAAGGATGGTGTGGTAAACCTCTGAGCTGAGAGTTCAAGTGAAAGAGAGCTAACAGGGTAGCTCATTCTGGAATTACTTAGCAAGCCACAGCCAATTTATTTCTTTTATTGCTTTTACCCGAATTGTGCTGGAAGGTGTCTTTTAATACACAAGAAACAGCATTTTGAGTTATCATATAATGGATGATTACGTAACAAGCTATATTCTTTGTCAGCAAGGTGCAGTTTGAATCCCAAAATGCATCAAACTAGGTCATAAGGTAAGGGGCATACCTGGCTATTTAAGTGAAAGTGTTTCTTTATTCATGGTGGTGTGTGTGCTTGTGTGTGTGCATGTGCAGTTTTATCTAAATGAATGGATCTGTAGGTGGTTAGATCGGTGAGTTTGTGTCTGTGCACTGAGGGTTGACTCAATGAACCGATGACTAAAGGTGTGGATAGGTAGGGGATTGATAGGTAAGTAGGTGGATGAGAGCGTGCATGAGAAGGAAAGAGAGCGAATGGGCAATATTGGTGGGTGTATCTGTGAATTATTGATTGTGTGGATACATCAGTATGTGAGAATGATGGGTTGATAGAGAATTAGGAGTTGGGTGGGTGAATGACTAAATGGGGGATTTAATAGATGAGTGGGTGGATGGATGAGGGCATGGATGGATGAGGAACTGGATGGATGAGAGGATGGTCAATGGATTGGTAGGTGGATACATGGATTTGGCAATGCATGGGTGAGTGAGTGGCTGCATGTGCCATTGGATGGGCAAGTCATAAGATGGTTTTGTGAATGTCCTCAAACACTCTCACCCCACACACTGCCAAGACACACATTCTGCATTCTGGCCAAACACCTCACACACACACCGATACACTGCACACACTGTGCATGCACCAACACATTATGCACATGCAAACACCCTATCCATACATCCACACATTACAGATATAACACAACACAGTGATTTGGATGTATTTTTGAACAGTTTTGTCCATTTCCATGATCGTCTTGCTACCACTATGAATTATTTTGTGTCTATTTATCAAACAGTGAGTACCTGCTGGATTCTCTCTATCAGCAGTGTACAGGAGAATACTCCCACACAATGACAACCATTTATATGGGCCATAAAGCCATGCGCCCGTAAGCCTTTGGGTATCAGGTGAGCTCTATAATTCCATAAATATAAACATACCTGAACCGTTGATGAAAATCGATGCACATGGTGTGAGTAGAGTACCTCGCAACCCAATGAGCCAGGAAAG
Source organism: Ambystoma mexicanum (assembly GCF_040938575.1). Lineage (NCBI taxonomy): Eukaryota > Metazoa > Chordata > Amphibia > Caudata > Ambystomatidae > Ambystoma > Ambystoma mexicanum. Next base: position 547,278,582 of record NC_090936.1, read on the forward strand.
TTGTTTAATGACCCATTGAATTAACCTCTTTATAGGATACGATCCTTGCAGACACACACATACTCCCGGGTCTAATTGTTTCAGTGGAGTCAGCGTGTCAAACTACCCAATAACCATGCACCAATGTAAGAAATCAACAATGTATTCATTCATTTAATACAATTTATAATCAACAATAGCAGCATTTCTTTCTTAGTTTAGCAGCAGACAGATATTCAAATGGTAAAAAATACATGCATTGCAATTGTAATTATCAAAAATCTGTGCTCAGCTCCTCTTCACCAATAGAATATTAATATCAATACAAAGTTCCTACATGTTTTATTCCTCCCTACACAAAAAAAAGAAAACACTATTAGGAATGTCTTCAAGTGCACGCCGGCTCCCGCTTTTCTTGGAATACACTGTCGGTATTGGCCAGATGATGCACACTGTGACAGCTTCATACCGCCATAACTTCTAACCTGTATCAATGTGTGCAATGGTACAGATATTCGTGAAGACTCTGTAGCTCCTGAAACTACATTAGCATGCACATGAGTTCCCACGTTACCATGTATCTTAATAATCAAAATGGGCAATTATTCCCCATTATTTCACATTCCATTGACAACTGACTAGACCTGTGCACTTACACTGCTCTTAATTCCACCTCATCTCTCTTATAGCAAAACGAATCTCTAAGATCATTATCCCCACATTATATTTTATTTCATAACCACCTAGGTGATGATTATGAATGTAAACTCCATATAGATTATGGTATTTCTGAAGCACATCCAGGGTTTTGTAATGCATCAAACCCTGTTTAAATGCACCAGCTCCGATGGCGCTAGCTTCATATTCGCCTATTCTCTCACAGAAAAGAGTGACATTTACCTTTTTGTTGCCTTTGTATTTCTTATATAGAGTCTAGAAATGCTCCTCACGCTCCAAGTTGTCCACAATGCAAGCACACAGGAGCCAAATTTAATACTTGCTTTTCGTCATCCTCGTGGACTTTGCAACGCGACCAACCCACTGGATTTTAAGTAAAAACTCAAGTTACCTCACGTGGTTTTCAGGCTTGCTTCCACGTGTATTTGCTCATATGCAGAACGACACTCAAATCTGTACACAGCACGTTTCACAGGTAATAGTGCACAGAGTGTCCTGTCCTGAACCTACAAAGCAGCAGAACACATCTACTCAATAGGTTACATCCTTACTTTCAGACTTATTCTTGTTACCAGCTGCATCCTGGCCACACTTCTGAGTATTACCACACTTGGTCTCAAATGAACGTTCCCACGTTCAGCGTTTCCAGTGCTGGGCTTCCCACGGATACCTATTTATATACTTCATCCGCGCAGCCTCGTTTCTATAAGGCAAACAGAACCGGGATCAATACACTCGTGATCTGCAATACGACTAATGTTCAGGTCTCATCAGTGGAGTAACTTTGCCCAAAATGTTGTGGGGGACAGGAGTGGGGTGGAGGGAGGGCAGATGGTGGCTCTTAGGGATTGTTTCGGTCAAATCGTTCGATAAAATTTGGCTGAATGATATATTTGACTAAACTTGGTCACCACCATTAGTTCGAAGCCGAAGACACCGTGAAGAGCTGAGGTTGTAGGGGTGTCCCCCGCTCCTCATGTTCAGTATTTTTTATTTCAGCGGTTGCAGAAGTGTCCCCCCCTTCCTCAGCGTTGGTGGCAGGGGACCCAACAAAAAAAAAGAAGAAAAAGGAACCCTGCAGCATCAGATCCGACCCGCATTGGATGGATGGATCTGACGCTGCAGTTTACAGGAGAGGCAGCGGATGGAGAAAAGCTAAGTAGGGGGGGTGTATGGGTGTACTGGCGGTTTGGGGGGACATGGGTTTGTTTTTTTTTGTACCGAGGTAAAAACGTATTTGCAGCGAAAATGACTACGTCAATTTCACAGTGATTTTGTGCCTCGGTCAAACAACCTAAATCCCTGAGGGATAACACTAGACTACTATTCCAAAAGAGTCCATTGCTGACTCTCTGTTATAACTCTCATAAGACTGGTGGCCTATCTTTAAAATTCAATTGGGCCCCCACACATCTCCGCCGGCCGGCCTGCCATGCACACAGTGACACAACATAACATTCACTTAATTCCAATAAAACATACAAACAATCCATTATTTATCATTCATTCAGACACAAAAGCCAACACACATATGCTTGAATACACTCTCACTCACACACAAATGCACCCAGGACCTCCATTGACATACACTGTGTGCACACATTATATTTACATATACAATAACACATGGAAACAGTGGCTCAACGTCCATTGAGCAGACCAGACTTTATCACCCCCTGATCGCTGAAACTTAGGGCTAAGTTCACTTCACCTAACTGAACTATAAAGCCATGGCCGAAAGGAACAGATTCACTGGAATGTCAGCAAGTCCCTTGATTTTTCCTTTCATTCAAAGGCATACGCCATCAGTTAATGCAGTGCAGTGGGTAACCAAGTATACTTGGTATCAATGCCTAAATACCATATATCTCCAAACTTGGGTTCTACACAGCACCTTAAATGTGTACATGCTGATAGATTTTTTTTTACAAGATTCTGACTGATTAAAATTAAGGTATGTTTTCCTGTGTTCAAATGGCTCCAAGCAGTGGAGTACCAAGCGGGAGAGGCAGGGAGGGCAAGCTGCCCCAGCAGGCTCTTTTAAGAGCCAGACCGGGACATTTGTCATGTGGACACCTCTTCCATTAGGCACATCAAAGAGGGTGCACAACAGCAAAGGTGTCCTGCTGGCAGGACAATGTTTGCTGAGCAATTCCTGCTCAGCACGCTCATTGTCCTGGCAACAGAACACCTTACTCATTCCGAATACATTACAATGTGAACGATTAGGCAGTGATTTACTATTAGCAGGAAATGATGTCCCTTTAGAAAGGTCAATGGGAGTGAGTGATCAGAAGTGAGAAGGGTGCATAATGTTGCATGCTTTATGAAATCATGACTATGGCTTTAAAACCCAAGGGGGATTTGTTAGGCTCACATTGATCTACATGATGCTATTGTGACTTTGCATGCAGAATGGGGAGAATAAAATTAAAGGCATTCTCCCATTCCCAACATATTTCTATGACAATGTATATAGTGTATGGTACAATGTATATAGTGTATGGTTAGTTTACTACGAAAGGCTAGTTTATTATGTAATGTGGTTTGCTTCCAAGGCACTGCTATAAATAATTATTTAAGCACATGAAATGTAAAGCAAAACCTTAATAAATATCTATATCAAACCTTAATAAATATCTATATCAACTAAATCTGGAAAGATGTGTGTGGCCGCTTAAATTGTCCACATACCAGTTTCAACATTTAACCAAGTGTGTGATCCTGGGCAAAACATTTACAGGGTAATTCATGGAAATTTGCACAAAAGTGGCGCAGGCGGCAGGTGCACAGTTTTCCCGTGCGATAGACTGCGCCAGCCACGTGCGATAAAATCCATTTCAGCGCACAGCGTATTCATGGATTTTAGTCTCCAAAACCAGCCGTGGTGCAGAGTGGTGCAGCGACCCTGCAGCAGTGCCAGTTACGCCCCCAAGAACGCCCTCGTGCAAGGAAAAGCCATCAAAATCCCCAATCAAGCGCGAAGCTCTGCGAAAACCCAAAATCAGTTTACCGGACTGCCAAACAGCAAACGCCAAGCGGGGAACGTGTATTACGGGTTTCGCGGTAACTTCCACACGCGAAAGGGCCTGTGCGAGCGGGTAAGTGTATAACTGGGGTTCGCACGAAGTTTCACACGCGATTGGCCTGGGTACGTGTATTTCAGGGGTGCGTGGGAAGTTTTACACGCGATTGGGCTGGGTACGTGTATTACTGGGGTGTGCGGGAAGTTCCACACGTGATTTCAGCAGGGTACGTATATTACTGGGGATTGCGGGAAGTTTCACATGCGATTGGCCCTGTGCGAGCGTGGTATGTGCATATCAGGGGTGCGCAGGAATTTCCACACGCGATTTCAGCAGGATACGTGTATTATTGGGGTGCGCGGGAAGTTTCACACGCGATTTCAGCAGGGTACGTGTATTACTGGGGTGCGCAGGAAGTTCCACACGCGATTTCAGCAGGGTAAGTGTATTACTGGGGATCACGGGAAGTTTCACACGCGATTGGCCCTGTGCGAGCGGGGTACGTGTATATCAGGGTTGCGCGGGAAGTTCCACACGCAATTTCAGCAGGGTACGTGTATTACTGGGGATCGCGTGAAGTTTCACACGTGATTGGCCCTGTGAGAGCGGGGTACGTGTATATCAGGGGTGCGCGGGAAGTTCCACACGCGATTTCAGCAGGGTACATGTATTTCAGGGGTGCGCGGGAAATTTCACACGCAATTTCAGCAGGGTATGTGTATTTCGGGGGTGCCGGGGAGTCCTACACGTGATTTGGCAGTGTGGGTCCTCCCAGGGGTTCCCTGTACACCCTCCACGGCCCCTGCAGGCAGCCCACACCACAGGGGAATACCCTGCACCCCTGGTCATGGGCATGCCCCCCAGCAAAGGCACATGTCTCCTTGCACTACTGTGTGAACCGAATAGAATGCAGAAGGGCGTAGAACTGATGACTATACTGAACGGACGAACGTATAGATTGGATGAACGTTTAGACTGGACGAATGTGTAAGAGCGAACAAGCGTGGGGAGCGGCTGAGTGTGGGGAGCGGCTGAGTGTGGGGAGCGGCTGAGTGTGTGGAACGGACGAGTGTGTGGAACAGACGAGCACGCAGAGCAGAACGAACAAGTACATAGAGCGGACGAGTACGTAGAGCGAGCAAATGTGTGGAGCAGATGCGTAGGTGGAACAGACAAGTCTGTGGTGCGGATGAGTCTGTGGAGCGGATGAGTGTGTGGTGCCGTTAAGTGTATGAGCGGGTGAGTACGCGGAGCGGATAAACTCGTAGAGCGGAGGAGTGTGGAGAGCGGACGAGTGTGGAGAGCGGACGAGTATGTGGTGCGGAAAAATACATAGAGCAGATGAGTGCGGGGAGCGGCCGAGGGCGGGGAGCGGCCGACTGTGTGGAACGGACAAGTGTGTCGAGCAGAGCGAACGAGTATGTAGAGCAGACCGAACGTGTGGAGCGGATGAGTAGGTGGAGCGGATGAGTAGGTGGAGCGGATGAGCAGGTGGAGCGGATGAGTAGGTGGAGCGGATGAATGTGTGGAAAGGATGAGTCTGTGGTGCGGATGAATGGGTGGAGCGGATGAGTGTGTGGTGCCGATAAGTGTATGGAGCGGGTGAGTACGTGGGGTGGATAAACTAGTAAAACAGACGAGTAGGTGGAGCGGATGACGGTGTGGAGCGGATGACGGTGTGGTGCCGATAAGTGTATGGAGCGGGTGAGTACGTGGAGCGGATACATTTGTAGAACTGATGAGTGTGTGGAGCGGATGAGTGTGTGAAGTGGATGAATGTGCGATGCAGATGAGTGTGTGGAGCAGATGAGTGTGTGGTGCCGTTAAGTGTATGAGCGGGTGAGTACGTGGAGCGGATAAACTCGTAGAGCGGACGAGTGTGGAGAGCGTACGAGTGTGGCGAGTGGACGAGTATGTGGTGCGGATGAGTGTGGAGCGGATAAATACATAGAGCAGATGAGTGCGGAAAGCGGCTGAGTGTGGCCGAGTGCGGCCGAGTGTGGGGAGCGGCCGAGTGTGTGGAACGGACAAGTGTGTGGAGCAGAGCGAACGAGTACGTAGAGCAGAGCGAACGTGTGGAGCGGATGAGTAGGTGGAGCGGATGAGTAGGTGGAGCGGATGAGTAGGTGGAGCGGATGAATGTGTGGAAGGGATGAGTCTGTGGTGCGGATGAATGGATGGAGGGGATGAGTGTGTGGAGCGGATGAGTGTGTGGTGCCGATAAGTGTATGGAGCGGGTGAGTACGTGGGGCGGATAAACTAGTAAAACAGACGAGTAGGTGGAGCGGATGACGGTGTGGAGTGGATGACGGTGTGGAGCGGATGACGGTGTGGAGCGGATGACGGTGTGGTGCCAATAAGTGTATGGAGCGGGTGAGTACGTGGAGCGGATAAATTCGTAGAACTGATGAGTGTGTGGAACGGATGAGTGGGTGGAGCGGATGAGTGTGTGAAGTGGATGAATGTGCGATGCAGATGAGTGTGTGGAGCAGATGAGTGTATGGAGCGGATGGGTATGTAGAGCAGATGAGTATATCGAACGGATGAGTGTTGAACGGACGAGTACGTAGAGCGGATGAATAGTATGTTGAGCGGATGAGTGTGTGGACCGGATGAGAGTATGGACCAGATGACTGTGTAGATCGGATGAGCGTACAGAGCAGATGAGCGTACAGAACGGATGAGTATACAGAGCGGACGAGTATACAGAGAGGATGAGTGCGTAGGTAGACAGGAGTACACACGCGGGGTAGACTGGAGTGCATGCGCGGGGAGGACAGGAGTGCATGCGTATGGAATACATGAGAGCATGCGTGGGGCCCCCTGGAGAATGAGGGATAGACTAGAGCACGCAAGATGAACCAGAGCACGTGAGCGTGTCAAGCAGACAGGAGTGTGTAGGACAATCTTGAACGCCGAAACCGATAAAAATGCATTGAACGGACCACACCCCATGCTTACTCTCTTCTTTGCACCACCACTCAAATAGAACACAGGGATACTATGACACCATTTGGTATAACTGTTCTCATATCAACATCTCCCGCTCACTCCCCATCACTCTAAGTAAACATTGCTGGTTTCACACCCCCCAGCCAGGCGTTCTCCTCAGGCATAACGCAGCCACAATCGGTCTGGATAAATCCTGCCAGAGCGAACACATACTCCTGATCACTCATCCACCACACCTACCGCTAAGAAGCAGCTACCTCTCGAATTCCGCACCAGCTGCACACATACCTGGTGCGCACACGCACCTTTTAGACTCTCTCTACTCTTTCTACTGACCCGGACTTCGGTTCCCAAGGGCGTTCAACCTACCAGCGCCTTCAGACCATACCAATGGTATATAAGGCGCTATATAAATGCAAAATAACATAACATAACATAACATACTGATCACCAACTTATGTCCCCTTGCACCCCCACCCCCCAGCAGTGCAGGGCACCTGCCAGCAGGCCCCACTCATGTCCCCCTGCACCCCCACCCCCCAGAATTGGGGGGCACCTGCCAGCAGGCCCCACTCATGTCCCACTCATGTCCCCTTGCACCCCCAACCCCCAGCACTGCGAGGCACCTGCCAGCAGGCCCCCACTCATGTCCCACTCATGTCCCCTTGCACCCCCACCCCCCAGCATTGCGGGGCACCTGCCAGCAGGCCCCCACTCATGTCCCACTCATGTCTCATTGCACCCCCACCCCCCAGCATTGCGTGGCACCTGCCAGCAGGCCCCCACTCATGTCCCCTTGCACCCCCACCCCCCAGCAGTGCGGGGAACCTGCCAGCAGGCTCCCACTCATGTCCCCTTGTACCCCCACCCCCCAGCATTTTGGGGCACCTGCCTGCAGGCCCCCACACATGTCCCCCAAACACCAAGCCATGACTATACAGACCCATGGCCGTAATGCCAACCCAAATTCCACCACACCACCCCCCAGTGCAAACACCCAACGAACCACTGCACCCACTCCCTAGTAAATCACCCATTCCATGATAGTCTGAAAAGAACCAGCATGGCCATCAGCAAATGTCCTACAGAGCCAGACAGTTGCAACACATGACTGTGCCAATGCTCATGGAGACATGCACCAAAATCATCACTGTACACCACACCAATAATGTAGAATAACGAAATGTATTAAGAAGTATTACAAATGTCAAAATGAAAAGCACACATGCAAATGAAGGATTAATTTTAGAAATAAGAAAAAGAAACTCAAATTAAAGCAAGAAAAGAAATCCAAAACATGAAAAAATAAAAGTGGTGCATCCCCAAAGTCTATAGAACGAAATACAAAGATGGAAAGCATAAAAAAACATTATTCCATGTGAATATGAATAAAAGAAAGTATATACATGTACCGAAAATAGAAAAAGAAAGTCTGAAGGGTCCATTATCCCAAAAGCAAATGAAACCTACCAAGAACCTTATCTAAAATACAACTATATACAAAAAGTGGAGCAAAGTCTGTGGACTCCAAATCATAATAATAAAGAAATGAAACCTAAACCTAAATAACCATATACAAAGGCGGCGGGCTAGTCCGACGGCTCACTGGTTGATGTCATGGGCCAGGGCATCATCGAACTCCTGTTCAATGGCTTGGAGGCGGGCATCTTCACTGGCCCCGAGGTCTCGCAGGGATAATGTGGTGTTCAGCTCCAACTCCCTGCGAAGACCCTCGAGGCACTCAGCCCGCCTCAGCGCCCTCCGCATGGAGTTCTCTGCCCTGACCATTGTGAGCCGTTCCTCCTCCACCCGCCGCCGCTCCACACCTATCTGCTGGCCCAACCGCTCCCACACGGAAGACACTCCCATTCCAGGGTTCTCCTGCCCTTCGGCCGATGCCTGCCCCCCTGATGTTGATGGCCCCGAGCCATGATGCCTCCCACGTAGAGCCTGCAGCTGCCTCCGACGCAACTGCCTGTGCCAGCACGACGGCATCCAGGCTGATGGAATCCACCGACGCCGTCGTGCACGTGCCCTGCCCGATGATGCCGTCACATCCTCCATCTGCTGGGTTCTAGTTGCTGGTGTGTCCACCCCTGCTGGACCTCCGACGACCGACTGTGGCAGGGATGGGATCCCCACCGAGTTGGCTGCGTTGGTCGGGGCAGGTCCACAGGTGGCCCTGGTGGCATCTGGGCCGGAAGACTGCATGGAGAACGACTGGCGCATAGCCTCCACAGAGGAGGAGAGGGTCGCCAGAGTGGCCGACACATGTACGAAACCCCTGACCATGGCCGCTCCCAACTGGGCCACGTTGGCACGGTGCTCTTCGTGATGATGTGCGTGCTCCCCCCAGGAAGCATGCACGTCATCACGAATGACAACCGTGCGCAACGTGACACCAATCAGGACCTTCTCCATACGGCCAGGGGTCCCCTCGTCCGCAGGTGGAGGGGAGTCAGATGACATGGGCATCCCCCTTACCTGCGGACGTGCCTGGGATGGGGCATCCCTGCTGGTGCATGGTGGTGCAGTCACAGTGTCAGGGACAGTGACATGCACAGGCCCCTCTACGGCAACCTGTGCTGCCTCCTGCCCCTGCCCCTGGACTGCACCATTTGCACCAGCAGGGATGCCCCCACCAGGCCCCATGTGTGGCTCAGTAGCGGCCTCCTCCTCCTCTGTGGAAACCACCAACCTGGATGGCTCCACACCGTCTTCCGCCGTTGCAAGCCCCTGTGGGGGCTCACCCACCCCTTCTGCTGCAGCCGTGGGGGCATCCCCGCCGCTTTGCTCCACAGCGCCGTCTCCGCCCTCTTCTTCACTTGGCGCCGTGTAGAGGGAGACATAGAACACAAGCATCAGGGTACTGTACAATGGTCCCCTAGACACGAAGCAATAGCAGATGAGTGGCACTGTCAAAGATCACTTCCATCATGTCCCTCCACAACACATGGGTCAGTGCAGGCAAAACACATGCAGTAACAGGCATGGCGCATGCTATGGACATTAGCATACATGTCCAAGGGACTCTTGAAACATACAATGTTGTTTTGGAACACACATGCATCATGGGTCATGCCTATCACATGCACAAACTTCACCGTAGTTTCATCCATCTGGCCTTGTACACTCCAGACACAGTGGATGCAAGGATAACTAGGCTGCATCAGTGATTCTGAACATTGTCACAGACATGTGTCATGCATCCATGGCATTCACAAGTCACAGACACACAGGTCAGACACACAGACATGGACACCATACATGTACATGGCATCAGCACCCATCCCTAACCCCCACCCATGTCCAGGAACAGAGACTGGCATGCTCTCATGTGTCCATTCTGCATAGGGCTCCCCATGTTCCATTTAAACACATACACCAACCGTGTGCTTCACACATTACTGGTCTCACATGCATGACCATGATGTCCCTGCACACACACGCGTACATGGCCTATGTCACACATACAGGTAAGTATCAGACAACCAGCACACTGCAACATGCCCTGTCTCACACAGCAATGCTTGGCCACTTACCGCTCGACTCCAGACGGGTCTGCCTCTCAAGGATCTGGGCATGGAGCGCTGGGCGTACGCGTTCCAGGACCCTCAGCTGGATGGTACTCATGTTGCCCCGGCACCCCTCCACGAGGCGCCGGGCCTTTATGAGGGTCCTGGACCTCAAGTCCTCCCAGCGCTTCTTGACTTGCTTGATGTTGCGGGTTGCCACCCCCTCCGTGTTGATGGCAATCACAAAGTCGTCCCAGATCCTGTCCCGTCCTTCCTTGTCGGCACATGATGATCCGAAGAGGGCCTCATAATGCCCCAGGACAAGCTCCACCAGGACACCAACTTCCTTCTGACTGAAGCTGGTGGCCCTCTGCCCCTCTGGCTGGGGGTCGCCAGTGGTCTCGGATGTTGTTTGCCCCAACATGGCGACCCCCGAGGCAGGTGTGGGTGGGCAACTGGGTCCTGGGGCTGGGCTGTGGAGTGATGGTATCCCAGTCGGGAGTCTTCTGTTCCAGCAGGGGTGGATACAGCAACTGGACCCCTGCAGATGGCTGATGTGCAGGCACCAAATGGCAGGGCATGGTGGCAGCAGGCAGGCAGGCAGCAGCAGATGGCTCGTGGGAGGCTGCTCAGGGGTCTGGGGGGCAATAATTCGGCCTTTTGGGCAGGAGCGTGGTCTTCCGTGTGTTTACGCGTGGCCAGCTTGATACGGAGTGATTTGGCACGTGAAAATTCTGCACGTCAGCGTGTAAATCGAGGAAAGGCCCTTAGCGCGTAAGCGCGTCAGCACGCATACGGGATTCCATTGGACCAAAGGCCCTTAGCGCATAAGTGCGTCAGCATGCATACATGATTCCATTGGACCAAAGGCCCTTAGCGCGTAAGTGCATTTGTGACGTATCGCGCACGGGCGTTGCCCTGGCAGGGCTTGAAGATCCTACGTGGATTTCCATTGCTCTGTACGTGCTTTTCGTGGGGTGCAGTGCGTGTGTTCTGCGGGCATTGGGGTTCACACGCTAACTTCACTGCGGGTGGGTGTTGGCTAAGCGTTCTTCTACATGCAAGGCAGACAGATATTGATACCCTGCTCACCCATGCCCGATCGCGAGTTAAACTTCCCGCGAGCTCCTGAAATACACGTACCCCGCTCCCCCAGGCCCGATCGCATGTTAAACTCCCCGCGAGCCCCTGAAATACACGTACCCCGCTCCCCCAGGCCCGATCGCGTGTTAAACTTCCCGCGAGCCCCTGAAATACACGTACCCCGCTCCCCCAGGCCCGATCGTGTCTTAAACTTCCCGCACACCCACGAAATACACGCACATGCTATTATTCACACAGCGGGTGTCCGTGTTTGTCGCGTACCCCTTTGCACGTCATTTAACGGTGCGCGGGAAGTTTCACACGCGAATTCTGCAGGGTACGTGTATTACTGGGGTGCGCGGGAAGTTTTACACGCGATCGGGCCTGGGGGAGCGTGGTACGTGTATAACTGGGGTTTGCGGGAAGTTTCATACGCGATTGGCCTGGGTACATGTATTTCAGGGGTGTGCGGGAAGTTTCCCAAGCGATCGGGCCTGGGGGAGCGGGGTACGTGTATAACTGGGGTTCGCAGGAAGTTTCACACGCGATTTCAGCAGGGTACGTGTATTTCGGGGGTGCCGGGGAGTCCTACACGTGATTTGGCAGTGTGGGTCCTCCCAAGTGTTCTCTGTACACCCTCCACGGCCCCTGCAGGCAGGCCACACCACAGGGGACTACCCTGCATCCCTGGTCATGTCCCGCAAGCAGCCCACCCAACATGGGCATGCCCCCCAGCAAAGGCACAAGTCTCCTTGCACTACTGATCACCAACTCATGTCCCCCTGCACCCCCACATCCCAGCAGTCAGGGGCACCCTCCACCAGGCCCCCACTCATGTCACCCTGCACCCCCACACCCCAGCATCCAGGGGCACCCTCCACCAGGCCCCCACTCATGTCTCCCAGCACCCCCACCCCCCAGCATCCAGGGGCACCCTGCACCAGGCCCCCACTCATGTCTCCCAGCACCCCCACCCCCCAGCATCCAGGGGCACCCTCCACCAGGCCCCCACTCATGTCTCCCAGCACCCCCACCCCCCAGCATCCAGGGGCACCCTGCACCAGGCCCCACTCATATCTCCCAGCACCCCCACCCCCCAGCATCCAGGGGCACCCTCCACCAGGCCCCCACTCATGTCTCCCAGCACCCCCACCCCCCAGCATCCAGAGGCACCCTGCACCAGGCCCCCACTCATTTCTCCCAGCACCCCCTTCCCCCAGCATCCAGGGACACCCTCCACCAGGCCCCCACTCATGTCTCCCAGCACCCCCACTCCCCAGCATCCAGGGGCACCCTCCACCAGGCCCCCACTCATGTCTCCCAGCACCCCCACACCCCAGCATCCAGGGGCACCCTCCACCAGGCCCCCACTCATGTCTCCCAGCACCCCCACCCCCCAGCAGTGCAGGGCACCTGCCAGCAGGCCCCCACTCATGTCCCCCCAACACCTCATGAGGATCCATAATCATGGCCCCCATGCCCCCTCAATACACTGCCTGTGCCACCCCAGTCCGAACACACCACCATGTATGACATCCACCCCACAAAGAAATCACCAGCACATGATGCATCCCAAATGGCTAGTCTGCACATCAACATATATCTGTCAAACCCACACAATGACAGCACATGAATGATAAAACACACATTGTGACATGCATGAAACTAAAGAGAGAATACCACACATTGAAGTACCAAATGATAATGTATTAAACAGAAAATAAAGGCAATGAAATGGAACAGAAGAAAATGGAAATAATAAATGAAATACAGCATGTCCAATAAATGAAAAAGAAGCATGAAATCCAAATGAAAAGCAATCCAAAAGCAAGTCTCCAAAGTGTCATTCTGAGAAAATAAATCCAAGGTGCAAAAATAAAAAAAAAACATTGATCCATGGGAAAAAAAAATCAACAATCCAAATCCATTGTCAAACTATGTACAAAAGGAACATCCAGGGTCCATGTGCCCAATCCTTTCAATGAAACCTATAAAATAAAATCCTACCTAATGAAGAACTATATACAAGAAGTTGGGGCATTGTCCAAGCGCCCCAAAACAAAACAAAACCGAAAGGAAACTTAACACTAAAGAACTATTTACAAGGGCAATGTCCCGGAGGCGGTCCTCTTCCATGGCCCTGAGGGTCCGCAGGGATGACGACATGTTCTCCTCCAACTCCCTGCGGATTGCCTCGAGGCACTCGGCCCGCCTCAGGGCCCTCCACATGGAGTTCTCTGCCCTGACCATTGTGAGCCGTGCCTCTTCCGCCCGCTGCCGCTCCGCATCTATGGCGTGGCCCAACCGCTGCCACACAGAAGACACTTCCCGTCCTGGGTCCTCCTGCCCTCCGGCCGATGCTTGCCCCTCCGATGACGAAGGCCCCGAGCCATCATGGCTCCCACCTCATTGCTGCTGCTGCTGTGCCTGTGCCCGTGCCCTGGCTCCTGCTGCCTGCACATCCTCCACCGGCCGGGGTGCAGTCATTGATGTGGCCACCCCGGCTGGACGTACGACTCCCGACTGTGGCAGGGATGTCTCCTCCACCAGCCTGGCCGCACCGTCAGAGGCAGCTCCACAGGGCACCCAGGTGACAAATGGGTGGAAAGATGGCACGGAGGACGACTGGCGCATAGGGTGTTCAGTTGAGGAGGGGGTCGGAACAAGCTCCAGCAAACGGAGGAATCCGGCCTGGGTCACCTGTCCCAGTAGGCTGATGCGGTCAACGAGCCATTCGAGATGACGTGCAGTCTCCTCATGAAAAGACTGCAGGTCACCTCACATGGCTCGTTGATGCAACGCCACACCAGTCAGGACAGGCTCAACCCGTACCTGGATAGCCACGTCCGCAGGCAGAGGAAGGCCAGTTGTTGTAAGCTCATCCCCTGCCTGAAAACGGGTCTGGACGTAGGCATCCCTGCTGGTGCAAGATGATGCAGTGACAGAATCAGGGACAGGATTGCACACAGTCACCCCCGCTGCGGCCTGTGCTGCCTCCTGTCCCTAGTCCTGCACTGCACCACTAGCACCAGTGGAATCCCCACCTCCAGACCCCATCTCTGTTTGGGGGGTTTGGTGGAGGAGGCTTGCACGGCCTCCTCCTCCACCAAACCCCCCACCAACCTGGATGACTCCGTGCCATCTTCCCCCATTGGGCCCTGTGGGGTCCCAGCTGCCCCTTCTGCTGCGGAGGAGTGCAACTCCGATCTCCGCCTCTTGGACCTCCCCCCGGCAGCTGCGGCCTGGGACGCGGCACCGGACTCCTCACTCCCTGACGAGATGACAACCTGGGAGGGCAGCCGGGCCTTGCATCTCCGGCTGGTGGTGCGATCCCTGCCGTTGTGCTCCACAGCACCTTCTCCGCCCTCTTCATCAGTTGACGCTGCAGACAGGGAGAAATAAAACACAGGCATCAGGGCACTGTACAATGGACACATACACACATGACAGTTGTAACTGAGTGGCATTGGCAAACCTCTGACATGGCATCACAATCGCCAACACACATGTCATTTCAACTCGCACACATGAGCCATGCCACAGCCATATCGCAACAGCCAGCACCATCCATACACATACAACAGCATGAGCAGGCAAAGGTGAGCCAGACATCACATGCAACACAGGGAGTGCACTACACATGCACACACACCACCACACTTGCATGTATGTGTACACCTCTGCCAACTGTCGCAGTGTTCAGATCGGCATCCATGTCACATCTGCCAATCAGGCTTCCACATCCCGGTGTCACATGCATCCATGTTGCATCACTGTTTCACCCTTGTCAAATACACACACATGCACATGTACACAGTGCAGATACATGTAGCTGAAACCAACATCCATGTGTGACATCACGAACATGCCTACTTACATACACATTCATCCAAACATGTGTGCCCACACATCTGCATTTGGCATGCAAGCCTAAACACTCAAGCACCATCCATGTCTCACACATGAGAGCCCTCACATGTGTTAGCCTCACGGCCCTGTACACCCCCCCATACTTGGCCCCATAAAAACACATATGCAACCTGCACACTACTGGCACACCACCACACGCACAGCTTACAATCAGGATGCATGTACACTTACCGCTCGACTCCAGACGGGTCTGCCTCTCAAGGACCTGGACGTGGAGCGCTGGGGATATGCGTTCCAGGACCCTCATCTGATCTTCCGACAAGTGGCCCCGGCGCCCCTTAGCATCCGCTGCCTTCAAGAGGCGCCGGGCCTTGTTGAGGGTCCTGGACCTGAAGTCCTCCCAGCGCTTCTTGACATGATGGAATAGTCGGACTGCCACCCCCTCCGCGTTGATGGCAGTCACGATGTCCATCCAGATCCGAGTCTGTCCTTCCTTGTCGGCGCGCAAACTTCCGAAGAGGGGCTCATACTGCCCCAGGACTTGCTCCACCAGGACACCCACTTCGGTGGCAGTGAAGCTGGTGCCCCTCTGCCTCTCTGGCCGGGGGTTGCCAGTGGTGCCAGATGTTGCAGTGCCCGACATGACAACCCCAGAGGCAGGAGTGGGTGGGCAACTGGGTCCTGGGGCTGGTCTGTGGAGCAATGGAATCCCAGTCGGGAGTCTTCGGTTCCAGCAGGGGTGGTCACAGCAACAGCACCCCTGGCTGATGTGCAGGCAGCAAATGGCAGGGCATGTGGGCAGCAGGCAGTCAGGCAGCAGCAGATGGCAGGTGGGAGCGTGCTCGGGGCTCTGGGGGGCAGTAATTCGGCCTTCTGGGCAGGAGCGTGGTCTTCCGTGTGCTTACGCGTGGCCAGCTTGATACGGAGTGATTTGGCACGTGAAAATCCAGCACGTCTGTGTGCAATTCGGGGAAAGGGCCTTAGCGCGTAAGCGCATCAGCACACGTACGCGAATTCATTGGCCCAAAGGCCCCCAGCATGTAGGCGCATCTATGACTTTACGCGCACAGCGTTTTCCATGGCGCGTAGAAAACATGAGCACGTCAGAGTGTCATAGCGTGTAATTGGTGGAAAGGGCCTCAGCACGTATGCGTGTCTGTGACGTGCGTGCGCGGCCGTTTCCCTGTACACAGGTGCATGTTACACCTCCAATGACTGCACGTCAGAGTGTCAGCTCGTGTAATTGGAGGATAGGGCCTTAGCGCGTACACGCTGAAGTGACGCTGGACGTGTGGGCATGTTTAAAAGGTACGTGTAGAACGCCATTTCCTTGTACATGCTTTTCATGGAGAGCGAGTGGGTGAAATCTGTACTTCTTGTCGGTTCACACGCGATTTACTTCACGGCGTTCCAAGTTCGTACTCCCTGTTACCTCTGACAGCTTTTTCTCTGTTTGTCTTTTTCCTGGGCCTGTTTCCTCAAACAGCGTTCACTTCTTCTGTTGTCCTGTCTCCTCAGACAGCGTACAATTCTTCTTTTGGCGGGGGTGTTGCCAACACGCACACGCGCGTCTTTTTCACGCTATTTTTCAAGGCAGACAGTGAGTCGCGAACGTATTTAACATCTGTGCTTGCCCCGTGTGTCGCGTACCCCTTCACAGGTCATTCTAGGCTGCGTGTGACACGCATACGTTATTTTTTGTGTTTCTGGGTGCCACAGCGTAGTGCAGGTTTATTTTTCCACGCACGTGGTCTAGGAGGGGTTGTGTGCACATTATCTCCCTTTTTTGGGGTGCCTGTGCGTTGCGTGACCCATCATCTCCCCCCAGGGGTCACATACAGACTTGCTAGAGCACTAGGGTACAAATTCCATCTAGTACCCTACCCGTTTGACCCCCAATTGCCCAGGACAATAGTTTACTGCAACTCCCATACGCACAACAACATCAGTGCCATGGTTGAGAGGCGAGCACGCGGTAAGGGTGGCAAAGGTGGCCGAGCCTCAAGAGGTGGGCGTGGTGGATACGGTAGGGGACGTGGCCGGGACTTGCAGGGTGCCCCTAGTCCACCATGTGTGGATGACCAGTCAGGGACACCCATGCCCCCCCCGGTTTAGGGTAACGTGGATGATACCATCCCTGCTCAGCCCTTGTTGGACCAGCCCATTGTGGCACCAGACCTGGCACAGGGTGACTCCATGGCTGACTTCCAGGTCAGCAGGCCTATGACACGTGTGGCGGTGCACGTTGGTGTCACCAGGCCACATGGATCAGGGGCAGCTATGTCATCTGCTGCCCCGAGTAGGCAGGGTGGGGAGGCTGCTGGGGCAGCTGCTGATCCATCCACCCCATCTCTGAGTCTCCCAGCCAGGACAGTGTCGGTCCCAGTCCATCCTGCTGACGTTCCCCCTGACTACATCACACTTCAGCTAATGCCTGCACCAAGTCCCATGGTGAGTGTTCATTCCCACACTCCTGCCCCTAGTGTCCAGAACGGCGTAGGACACTCAGGATCCCCACCACCTTCCAAGCGGAAGAGGAAGAGTGCTTGTTCAGTACAGGCTGATGCCCCAGACATGGCTACACAGTCCGGTCATTGAGATTTACGGCTAGGCTGTGCTTAGTAACTCCAGCCGCCCACGCCAATCCGGGTGTTAACTTCAATACACTAGGCGCACATCTGCTGACACGATTTGCTTCGTTGCATCACCCTCCAGAAAGCCATCGTACCATAATCTTTGAAGGGGGCTACTGAGAGCAGTGTCATGTTAACTACAGTCACAACTCCATTGGCGATACGATTCCAGCATACGATCCATCTTTGGCATTTTGCATATTAATGGCTACTTATATAAGCTTCTCGCTTTGTATCTCCTGATGAAGACGTTGTTTACTATACACTCTACGTCGAAACCGGTTGAGTTCATTCTTTTAGGGATGTGATCTACATAACACTTCTCCTCACAGATCCGCCCTTGTGATAGATTGTTTTTAATGAATTCTATTGCTGTTTGTTTAATATATTTGTAAACATTAAAATAATGAAATGGGATGTGATGAATGTTTGTCCCACTCCCAATTGGCAAATAATGTTAATTAATTTAGTTATCTTTTTAGCCATTGTTGGTTGGTTGAATGTCACTATGTATGATGTATGGTTTGGATGCTGCACTATGAATGTTTGTTGAGATGGATGTATTTTAGTCACAGTTATTTGTTCATCTATGCTGGTGTGTTACGTGATTTATTGATGCTCTACAAAGTAGAATGCCATTAATTGACTTGTTCAAATTTTTGTATCATGATAAATAAAATAATTTGATACTTTTGTAAGTAATAGTGTTTTGCTCTCTGGATATCTCTTCAGTTTTTCGTTTTACGATAATACTCTGGTCCAGAGGATAGAGTTTTCCTGCATCTTTCCGCTTTTGCATACACAGTCCGGCCCACCAAGGAAGCCCAGCTTCAATCAGGCCGAACTTGATGCACTTGTGGAGTATGTGTCCGCAATGACAGCGAAATGGTGATTACTACAGGATGCAAGACCACACCTGCACAACGTCTGGCACACTGACAGACCATCGCGGACATCATAAGTGCCCTTAGATTCGTGAGGTGCACAGCTAATGATTGCTACAAGCGCTGGAATGACCTGAAGCGCAGGGCAAAGAAAAAGCTGGCCTCAAGTCATGCCGCTACTCTAGTGACTGGAGGTGGGTCTCCAGCAGAGGACATTGAACTCACTCCACATGAGTATGTTGCTGGGACCTACGTCACGGAGGGACAGATCCAAGGTGTGGGAGACCTGCCAGATTACGAGGCATTGTCCGGTGAGTGCACATGCATGTGTGTGTCATCCATGTTCATGGTGTGTGTGTGAGGGCTTCTGATTGAGTGCCAGGCGAGGGCGTGTGTGCCTGAGTGGTTTGGGTCACCCATGTGCTTCATCCAATACATTCTGCGCACCAGGATTTGGGTATTGCAGTATCCCTTCTGGCAACAGTAGACATGTAGCCCAACCTCAAGCCAGTTGCCCTTGAAGTGTCATCTTCCCACAACATTGTTGCGTATTATTCTGTGTTCATTCAGGCTGATTGTTTTCATTCCACCACTTTCACTAGGCATTTCTCAGTCCTATTGTCACATGTGTGACATGGCTATGGTACATGCCATCTGTGTGATGGCATGTGTCATGTGTGTGTATTGGACATGCCAATCACAGGCCAATGTGTGATGGCACTGCTAGCCAGCATGCAGCAAATGTGTTGGTCTTCCATCTTGGTGTCATCAATGTGTGCCATTAGCCTCCCCTTCATACGCAGTGACAGTGCATGCATGGGAGGGTTATAGTCATGAGGAACATGTGTCAATGAAGTACTGGTTCTGTTGCTTCTCAGCCCTAATTGTGTGCCATGGTGCTAATGCCTGTTCCCATTTTTTTTCTTTCATGTCTTTTCAGGGGATGACGCACTTGATACTGCTGGGGTTGTGGAGATGGTGCAGACCCAGGAGGGGTCTCAGGCCCGACTGGGCACCAGTGAGGGACGTGGTGTGGTGGTGGGTGAGAACCCACACTTGCTGCAGACCATTCTCTCAAGGGGTGTCTCTGGGTGCACCTCCCGAGCTCTATTCAGGTGTCGATTCGGATGATGAGACCTATGTGCGGTCGCAGGTAAGTGTATCTGGGAGGGATTCTGTAATGTCCAACCCACCTGCACCAGGGGAAGAACCTTCAATGGGGATGTCAGTGTTGGTAGGTCCGCCTTTGGTTCTTATGGATGCAGGGTCACACTCCGCAACATCTGATCCTGTTCCTGGGCCAGTAGATCAGAGGGGGAATGCAGTCCTGCAGCCACAGGCAGTGCCGGCACAACAAGGCGCAGTTCGCCTTGCCCCAGACAGGTGTGGTGCCCGCCGACGCTGTGGCCGTACGCCACCTGGCAATACTGCATGGGAGCAATCCATATACAGTATGGCAAACCAACAGGCAGCATCATCTGAGATGATGGCTCAGGCCATGGATAGGGTGGCCACTTCCATTGTCCACCAAGAAAGGCTGATGGACCAACTACAGCAGGCAACAGACTCCATTTGCCAGTCACACAGGGAGGACATGTTGGCGTCCAACAGAGACAGACGGGCGCACTGGAGACTCTGCGGGAAGCCATTTCTATTGAGTCCCAGGGCCACAGGGAAACCCTGAGGGTGGAACTCCGTCAGCTCAGGGTGACTCTTGTTGAGCTTGAGGCTTCAACTGACACGAGGACAGAACAGCAGCTGGAGCTGCTCACATGTACGCTCTCAGCTGAGATGTAGGCAACTAGGGAGGAGGTCCGGGCATCCCGTGAGTTGTTGCATGGGGACCTCCGCACAATTATCCTCCAGAACCAGACCTCCACACCCGCATGCTTGCTGCCATGAAGGACCAGACTAGGGCTTTGTGTGGGCTGCCTCCCATAGTACCACCACCTCCTGATGCAGCTGCAGAGGGTGAGGAGAGCGACAACAGCGATTCTCTCACAATAGGGTAGCCGTGCAGGCCATGAGCCCATTGAGGTGTTTTTTTTTCCCAAAATCCACACAGGTGGGTTTTGGTGTGCACCCTGTCCTATGACCTCCTGGGTGGCCTCCCCCACGCCCCCTGGCCCATACATGGCCATTTTTAATTTTGGATTTTTGATTTTAGATTTTTGATTTTGGATTGTTTTAACAGTGTGTTGCCTTGTGTGGCTCCCGTGGGCATACGCTGTATTGTGGCTGGGCACATGCAGGCTTGTCCTGAATTTGGGTTAGATGCTTGGGTTTGTGTGACACACACCCCTCCTGCTTCCCGTTTCCATGGGCTTGCAAAGGGTGTGCCCAAGTGACGTTGATTTACACAGTGACGTTGGACTCCCATTTGATGTGTGGGCAGTCTGTAGTCAATACTGTGTATACATTCCTAGTGCATATTGTTGTTGTATTGTACACTGCATGGTCTATTGATATGTGCCTCTGCATCCATCTCATCCTCCTAATTTGCAGGTCCATTCCTCATGTCTTCACAAGGCGGTCTACTTTGGAAATGGAGTCCATGTTGTAAGCAGTGCACCTACACTTTTGCGTGGCGCTAACACTGTACAGTTGGAAGTGGTCGAACTGCTGGCATTATCAGGTAGTGAGACTACCAATTTTTTTAATCCGTACTGTCATGTTTATAGTAGGTTTCAGGTTGGGTAGGTTATTTCTATTATTGGTAAATATTTGGTAATGTGTGTTGTTGGTCCTGCATTACTGTGAGCATTTCATGTGTGGCCAGTTTCCATTAGGGACAATGTACTTTGTGACACTTGTGTCATGTTGTGGGGATTTCTTGGTTTGCTCTCACATAGGATGATATGCCATGGTGTGTTGTGTGGCAGTGCCGGGGAGGGGTTGGCTGACATGGCACTGTTCTCATGTTATATTTTGCAAGTGGGTATTCATTTTTTGCTGCATAGAAGTGTGTCTTTTGATGACACTGCATTGGTGGTGTTTGTGTAGGTAGGGATGCACACATTGTGACACTTCCAGGTGAACAATCTCAGGCTGCTATGGTTCTGACAGTTGACTGTCTCTTCATTCATCATAATTGTCAGATTGAGTCATCATTGATTGTCAGATTGTATGTGCCAGGGCTGTGTGCACTCCACAGGGGTGTGATTTCTATGTGAAGTAATTAGCCACCAGCTGCGTACGGGCTGCCTCACCCCGTGCCCTTTCCCCTCCCATGCGCAGCGGGCGTGCATGTGGTTGGGGATGTGGGGGCACCACCATGTCCACAGCCAGGCCCCGGCGTGTTGCAACATTGTGCAGGACACATGCTGCCACTATGATCCTGCATACTACTGGGGGGTGTATAACAGCTGCCCGCCAGAACGGCCAAGGGAGCAAAAGCGTGACTTGAGCACTCCGAATGTGCGCTCCACTATGCCCCGGGTTGCAATATGGGCTGTGTTGTATCTTACCTCAGGAGGGGTGATGGGGTTCCGAATTGGCGTCATCATGTGGATGCTCAGAGGGTAGGCACTGTCCCCTGGGGAGGTGGTGATGGGTATCATTAGTGGGGTAGTGACATTACTCTGTATCTGACATGCATGCGTGTGCAGTGGCATTTATACTCGCCAAGCAGCCATGCATCGCCATGCCGCCCAGCTTCCATATCCCGGTTTAGGGTTGACATCCTGTAAATGAAGCTGTCGTGGGTGGACCGTGGATAGTCGGCATATACTGAGGTGATGATTCCCTTGGCATCACATACTACCTGGACGTTGATGGAATGCTAGTGCTTGCGGTTTCTATAGATGTGCTCAGATGCCCTGGGGGGGACGTAGAGCCACATGGGTGCAATCAATGGCACCTAACACTTTGGGGAATTGTGCCACCCTGTAGAAATCCTGGATGACAGCCTGCCTTTCTGCAGGTGTTCTGGGCAGGTATATGTGCCTGCGGACTGATGGGCGTGCAGTGATGATGGCCAACACCTGGTGTAGGCACCGTGACTGCGTGGCCTGTGACACCCCCCCCCCACTATGGCACTTGTCCGCTGAAATGATCCGGTAGCCAGGAAGTGCAGTACATTGAGGACCTTCTCCAGGGGGCTGAGTGCTTGGGAGCACAGGGTGGGTGATGTGAGGTCATCCTCCAACTCACTGACCAGGTCGAGTATTATGTGAGGTGGAAACCTGTACCTCCCATACACCTGGTCATCAGGCATACCAAAAAGGCTGGTTCTGGGTGTAAAGATTCTGGCCCTGACTATCCTCCTCCTCCTCCTGCGGTATCCCACAGCCACTGCTGCTAGGAACGGTATATTCATACAGGCGTCGGAGCTTGTTTGTTGTTTGCGCGCACTTTTATGCTGCGCGGGTCGATGTACACCTGCTTCCTGCGAGTCGACGTGCGTCTGCTTCATGCTGGCGTACGTGTTTCCGGATTGGACCATCTTTTTTGGCGCGTTGTAGGCGACCGTGTAAATCTTCCCACCCACCCCAGGAATACACATGCCCAGTCGCGTGTAAATCTTCCCGGGCACCCCATGAATACAAGTACCCCACTCTACCAGGCCCAGTCGCGTGTGGAAGTTCACGCGAACCCCGTAATACACGTACCCTGCTGATATCGCGTGTGGAAGTTCACGCAAACACGTAATCCACGTACCCTGCTGAAATTGCGTGTAAAACTTCACGCGCACCCCGAGATACACGTACCAAGGACAATCGCGTGTGGAACTTCCCGTGCACCCCGAAATACACGTACCCAGGACAATCGCGTGTGGAAATTCCTGCGCACCCCGAAATACACATACCCAGGCCAACCGCGTGTGGAACTTCCCGCGCACCCCAAAATACACGTACCCAGGCCAATCCGCGCACCCCAAATACACGTACCACTGCACTAAGAGCCAACTTACCCTACTCCAATTTTAGACGCAAGGTAAAAAATTGGCTCTGGACAAACGACAACTAACTCCTGAGACACCCAATGTCCATAACACTGTTGTCCAAAATGACGTCTGTTCTCAGACCTGCACACTCTTTCAAAACTACAATATTCTAATTTTTCTTTTTCTTCTGCCACACGGCAAGTATTGATATGTCTTACTGTACTGTTATGTTGTTTCTCGCCTATACTCTGTATGTAACCCAAGCTTAAGTAACCTTGTACCTGCTGCGCCCGGCTACCCCTGGGTTTTGTGCGCATTATCAAATAAACAAACAATACAATCGCATGTGGAACTTCCCGCGCACCCCGAAATACACGTACCCAGGCCAACCGCGTGTGGAACTTCCCGCGCACCCCGAAATACACAAACACTCTATTTTTCACACAGCGGGTGTCCGTGTGTGTCGAGTACCCCTTCGCACCTCATTTGTCCTAGAGGGCCACAGTATGGATCATTCATCACAGCTGTATATAGGTGCTTTTTTTAGCGCACATTTTGGCGCACATTTATTTCAGGTGAAGGTACGCTAACGTCTGCTTTCTTGTGGCGGACTTGTTTGGCCCTCTGTGCGTCTTTGCCCGTGCGCTGGTTTGCCCTATTCGATTCCATGAATACGAGTTGTAGGCGAGCGTGTGGGCGTTCCGGGCACTTGCCTCCTGTACTTCCCCCGTGACGCCCATACTTTCACGCGTTGTTCCCCATTCCGAGTGTTACGCCCCGTGTTCCGCCTACTTTTGTTATGTGCGCCGCGCTATGTGCGATTTCACTGTGGCTGTGGCGCACGCCGTTGGATGACCTGTGTGCCGGCGTGCGCCCTGCACTTTTTCAGCGCACATCCAATTTTTTTCTCGCGCACGGACTTCCATGAATCGATGTGCGCTGGTTTCCCTGCGATTTTCGCACTTGCACTGTGATTCGCACGTTTTGGCCCCCTCTGCGCCTGAATTTGCGGCGCACATGGACCATGGTGCAAATAGCGCCATGGTCCTCCGCCAAGGTCCTAATGAGGGCCATTGTACCTTATCTGCAGCTCTGGAAGTGACTGATTCACTTCGAAGCTTATGTTAATGTGTCATGGTATTATAATTGAAAAGCCTAATGACTATAGAGTTGCTCCACGTATAACAAAAGTGTAATTTAGGTATTTTGCACCACAAAGTTATTTGTCACTTGGCTTATTTATGGCAACTTATTCTAAAGTCACTTCCATGGTGCCTCCAAGTATCAAGGACTGATGATCTGCCTTGCAATGTCCTTTTCTGTGAAGTCCCTTTTGTTGGTGCAATCCATGTAATAATTAGGACGTTTGTATGTATTTTGCCTCAGAAGGCTTGGACAGAGCTCTAATAGAGTTTCCTGCATCTGGAATGATCCTACAGTTTTATTTTTGTTATGTGTTATGTGTTAAAATGCTATCTTCCACTATTGTTACCAAAAAGTAGATTGGGGCGGGGGCGGGTGCTGTGGGGGCACCATTGAGACCATGTGGAATTCCACACACAGCATTTCATTGCTCCCCCCACTCTTACAATGCTGGATACTCTCCTGCTTAGTTTGGTAAGTGAAGCATTTTTTGTTGGCCTGTAACCTGAACCAACACCCATTTACTAATTTGCCCCAAACCATCCTAAAAAAGTGTCTGCAAAACTCGAAATACTTTTTGCCATTTTGATAAAGATTATTTTTTGCGGCGGGGGAAAAGTTATACAGGGCCTTTTATAAAAGTTATAAAGTGTGCTTTTAACACAAAATTCCTTATGGTTCCTTCTGTGCACCTAGATCAAAACCTGCTTAAAAAGTTCACCATGTTTGGAATGTGCATAGCACTCAAATTCATTTCACAGAATTTGCATAGTACAACAGTTTTGGGTCACAGGTTTTCTCAGCTTGACTCTTTCGCTCTACTTGGGGAGGGCACACCTCCCGTAATTTCTTTTTGAAATTAGGGTGGTGGTGCTTTAGTAGCATCTAAAAAGTGGCAAGACTAATTTTAGAGACATTGGGCCTCATTACGAGGTAGGTGGTAAGGGATTACCGGCACCGGTAAGGACACCGGTGACGGTAATCCCTTACCACCCTATTCTGAGGTCCCTTAGCGGGTCCCTTCCTTAACGCCTGGTGTTACCAGGCGTTATAGGAGGGACCCGTTAAGGGACTTCAGAGCAAATAACGCTACCGCAAATTGCGGTACCGTTATTAGCTCCATCCCCATTGAGCCCTATGGGTGCTCGAATGGGAATGGGGAATGGTTCCCGGAATGGCGACTTACCGGGTCCTCCAAGGTTGGAATGACCCGGTAAATCCCTATTTCGGGAACCCGGACCCGGAATGCGGTAAGGGGGTAGACATGGTGCTAATAGCACCATGGCTACCTCCTACCTCGTAATGAGGCCCGTTGTCTTCATGCCTGGGGCCTTAATGTGTACTGTGAGCTCTGCTTAGATTGTCCAAATGTGACACGCGCCCTCACTAGGGTCAGCCCGCAGCCCAGCCCCCCAACAAACATACACAAACACAATTAAACATGATTCTAAAAAAAAGTACCTCTGCTCTGCTTTCAAATGCTGCCCGTCCACGTCTGATGTGAGACAGACCTAACCTCTTTGCACTCACGCACCTCCGGACAGAAACCAGCAAGCTGAATGAGCTTCCTAGCTCCAGTCTGTGTGTTGCATGAACACTAAGCCGGAAAGCAATTCTCTACGCGCCGGCCCCTGGAAGTGCTGCTGCTTGTGTGGCAGCACAGGCACCAGGCCCTGCAACACCCAGTTCAGCACCCTGGCTACTGACTTTGAGTCAGGCCAGCCAGGGTGAGGGACTGAGCCATGCAGGGTATCCCGGCCCTGAATGTGGTGCTTCGCGGCTGCCAGGGCATCTCAGCATTATGTAATGAGACAGCGCATGCCTTGCTGGGCACCCCAGCCGGGCTCACGCTGTCCAATTACATAATTGATGATCGCGGCCCCCCTGCCCTCCCTCCAAAAGTTGCGGGGGACAAAAAGGCATGCCACAGAAGTTGGGGGGACAAAAACCCCTGTCCCCCCCTATAATTACGCCGATGGGTCTCATAATCATTTGTTAGTATCGGCAGCCAGTGTATGGCTTCCCTCTATCCTCGCTCCGCTCCGTACTTTACCTTCAATGTCTTATTTCTATGTATGATCATTGTGGCAAACGTCATTGCCGGCTGTCTCACGCCCTCCAATGAGACCACACTGGTTACTCATCTCAAAACACACGCTTCACTTTGTAGCAGTGTCCAGTTTCTATGTTTAACAGGCACCAGGCTTATATTTGATGATATGCTGGGACTCGGTGTGCCTCCCACCTAATCCTTCTCATCCCGGTATAGATCTAATTCCAGTGCACCTCAACTTAATACTCTTAATTCTACGGTGCCTCGCATTTAAATCATATTTTATTCTAGAGAGGAAATTCAACTACTATAATGGGTCAAAATATACTAAACTCTCTATTTACCCATAACCAGAACAAAATGCCCTCACACATTGCCGTGGTGTAAACAAGCAGCACAAGTAGGTGAATGGAAAGAATCATTTGAACTAATACTGCACCAAGTAAGTGCAAAAAAGATGATCTACTAGGAAATCCAAATATGGTGAAGAGAATGCTGTGGGACAAAGATTGGTATTAAACCTCTGAACAGAGACAAATGCATAGATGCATGGCCAATGCTCCTATTGAAGTAAGAGTTAGGAATACTTTCCCTAAATATATGGAACTTTTTCCATGCTACAGGAAAAGGCAGACCTTATTGAAACTACGATTGAATCTATTGAAAACAAAAGATGTTCTGAATTGCAGAAGCACGGCGGAGAAAGTTGATTCTACATGCAGGTTCTGCGGGGAGAAAACTGAATCATTGAAGCACTTAGTGCTATACTGCAGCAATTTGAGAGATTTAAGAACTAAACACCTGGGAGTGGAAGTGGAAATTAAGAAAAGAATTGAGACAAGACAAAATCGTTGTGGTGAGGAATGGTGGGAGAATATACTCTTGGGAAATGAAAGAAATTTGACTTTCGCAGTAATATTCTTACTTGAGAATAATTTGTTTTAAGTGATTAAGTGATTATGAAGAATGTAATGTTTTATATATTTCAAACATTGTAATTAACTAAATAAAATTAAATTTAAAAAATAAATAAACAACAGGGACCATACTGAATTTATCTATGCTCTAGCCACTCAATTTGTTCTTTTAGGCCTTTCGCAACATTCAGTGCCAAAAAAATGAGTTTTTGTTCCTTAGCCAACAGTCTCATTGTGTCACCATTGCAGTCATTCCCTGTCTTCAATTGGTGCAACACTATCCACTTCAATTTCTCTGCAGTGTGTATGAATTCAATACAGTGTGCTACTACGGGTCCACTCTGTACCCGATTTCTCATATAGCTCTTGTGTTCTGTCATCTTGATTCAAATTTTTCTCTCTGTTTTTTCGCTATACAGTTTGTTACAGATGCCAAATGCCATATATTACAATTTTTGAGTTGAAATGCATAATACTAATCAGTCTCCAAGGCTTCTGCAGTCCAATGTCCACCTCCGTGCTTCTGTATATTTGTGGACAGCTAGTGCACAACCCACAGGGTGAGTGCCTGCTTAACTGGGTCATATCCCATGTTTCTGTCAGTGTCTTTTGTCTCCCTAGACCACAGCTAATATCATTCCGTGTGATCTGGTTCTTGTGGTTTTTACTCCTCTTAAAGGCTATCATTGGTTTTTCAATGGAATACTTGCCTTTTTCCACAATCCTCCAATTTCTTTCACAATTTTTTTGATTTGATTTGACAAGTAACTATAAGTATTTACAAATACAAGTTTCTCATCTTCTTTTCTGTTTGACTATGTCTCTCTATATTCCAGTAATGATTCACGCTTTGGCCATCAAATCACTTGGGTATCCTCTCTCATGTAACCTCACTCTGACCTTGTGTGGTGCAACCGTGCATTTTGGTCTGTTGGTTTGTGAAATGGTTTCACAAAAAGCACTTTGTTCTATTCATTAACTTTAATGGTAAAGTCTAGGAAATTAAGAGTATTGATGCTCACAACAGAGGTGAATTTTAATTACCTATTTTGAGTGTTAATCCATTCGCAAAACTGTCTGGCTTCGGCTTCATTACCTCTCCATATTACCAATATGTCATCTATGTAACAGCGCCATAGGCGCGCCTGTTTTTTTTAAGGGATTTACTTTATTCACCTCAAACACTTCAATACATACATTTGCTACATTGGGGGGTTATGCCACCCCCATCACTGTGGCGTGAATCAGGCAATAGAATGTCCTGTTAAAATGGAATTAGTTTTCAGTCAGCACATTTTCAGCGTATTTAGGATCCCGGTGTGGTGGTCTCAGCCTGGTTCCTGAGCAGCCGCCTTCTAGCATGCTGATCATACTACTAAAAAGGGCTACAACATCAAGTTACAAAAGTAGTTCCTCCTCAGGATTCAAATTGATACCTTCTATTCTTTAATTATCTCAGTTGTATCCTGAATGTATAAGGTTATCCCTTTAACCACTGGTTGAAGAAAAACATCTGCAAACCAGGAGAGGGTTTCCAACACTGAATTGACTCCAAATACAATAGGGCAACCCAAAGGTGCCACTTGTGATCTATGGATCTTGGGAAGCGTATAGAATTGGGGAATTTTCGGTTTCTCCATGATCAAAATGTCTACCTCTTTCTTCGACACCCAACCCCTTTGTCGTACTTTCTCAACTTTTTGGATATCATCTGTTGGAGTCTTGTTGTGGGATCATTATCTAATCTCTGAAAACACATCACATCTGTCAGTTGTCTTTCACATTCTTTCACATACACAAATATATCCTGACTCAAAACATCACCTCCTTTATTTGCTTCGTTGAGCACAATTTCTTTGTTGTTTAATAGTGCCTTGATGGTCCGGTGCTCTACTTTACTCATATTTCAAAAGATTGATGTCCCCACATTCAACTGTTCTAGTGATTCTATATATTGTAGAACTCATGTTTTCAAAAACCCATGCTTCAGCACTCTGTGATTGCAATGGTACACAAAAGGTAGATTTTCTATGTATACCCATGTCGGCAACACTAGCTTTGTGTTCCTTGTCTTGAAAAAATTGTTTCAAATGTACTTTCCTCATGAAAACAAAGAAGTATTGATGGAAAGCCAGTTTGTTGTGCAGATTGTTGGTCAATAAACCCTTGAATTTCTCCAAGGTGTTATGTTTCTCTATAGATAAGTTATGTTTCGAGAGATTTACCACAAGGCTCTCATGCTTCTTGGTATCCGTGGTTGTGTGTCCCACGTTTCATTTCCCTTCTCTAAAAATGCTCACTATTACCTCTTCTTCCTCGATTGCATCTATTTCCATCTCTTCTGCCCCGAAAACTATTAGTTCTTGCTGGGTAGTTGCAATTACAGCCTCTTGAACTTGTGCCTGCTTCGGCATTAGTGCTACCTTCACTGGAGATAAACAAGGTCTCCTTAAAACTCACTCTTTTTTTCTGTTCACTTTGATGATTAATCTGCTGCTCTTCATATTGTTTACTTGGACAATTCTCCTGAGTGTAACGGAAGGTCATCTTGTGAGTGAAATTATGGAGATCTTTTTTTAGCCTCCGAACCCTTTCTTTACTCGTTGATTCTTTGAAATCATTCATTTCCAACAATAAATTGTCTAAACTTTTTTTTATCAAGATCTAAGGGAACTATGTTCTTTATTTCCTCTTTGTGTCTGGAGGTCTCTAGTGATTTTTTCTGTCATCTGCCTGGCAGTATCTATTAAGATAACCCAGTCCCCCACAAACTTGTTTGCAATGTAGCTCTGTAAGTTTTTCTTATCTAGAAAGTGTCTCTGCTCATTTCTAACTACAAGTCCCTGTGAAAGGGTCCCTTTCCATAGATACTCTAGCATGATCGATCCATGCAACTCAGTCTTTTCTTAAATTAACTCTTAGCAACTTGTCAGATTGGTATTATCTTCTATTGGCCCCCCAAACATTGAGCATTTCTGAAGTAGTTAAGTAACATATTGATCATTATATTCCTTAAAGCATTCCTCTGCCATTCTCACTACTTGAAAAATACTTTATATCTTCAGAAGAGTCAGGAGAGGGGAACCAAGAACAGTCCTCACAGACCCAGGCATAGTCTACTCTGATATGTATCACAACCAATTAGCCATTCTAGAAACCTACTGAGAAATAGATTACATGCAAACCATATGTTTAGCCCTTCTTCAGAATCAGTACAATTATTACACATTTGGGGCACATAAGGCTCCTTAGTAGTGAATGTAAGTAAAGGGTGTGGGGGAGAAAAAGTTGACTCTGGAATCAAAAGTCAGAGAAAAATAACTAAGAAAATGGTGAACTCATAGATTATGAGTCCTCCCAACCCCTACACACCTATTCCATGAACGCGACGGCTGAATTTCTCTCGCTATGCGCAGAGGGTCCAAGCAGACACTGAGAGGGGGGTCCTCTCCTTCAGATCACAAGTTACGAATATCCACAGTACTACAATTACCAAGGTCAGCAAGAACACAGCAGATGCATTCGCCATGGATGCAATCGCCATAGAGAAAATAGATCTCCATTAACAACCCATCATACACAGCGCATGATTAGTAAACATGACTAGCAGACCTTTAAAGTTAACTCCCTGTATTACAGGCTTGTGTCTGCATCTACAGACTACGTCACGATTCTGAAGTACGGCTTCATCTACCATGGATATTTTTCATATCGCCCTACTGGCTTAAATACATTTCACAAGTAGATGAGCACCAACGAATTTCCCCCCCAAAACTAATATTACATTATCTACATTTGTTGCAGGATTCTGCATTTAACAACTCGGTAACCATCACTTCACAAGGCAAATGAATGTGACCTGAGAGGCCAAATTTTAGCATTAAGATGCTCAAAGGACATTGTTGTATAAAAGAATTAAAGTTCCTTCTCTTATTAAGAGATTTAGAATATATCGCTCCTGAAGAAGAGAGTTATTCTCTCGAAAAGCGTTGAGCTCCCTGTCTAATATATCACATTTTATGTTAATTTGAAATTGAGCAGGCTGATCAATGGTGACAATCTGCATCCTCTGTATATATTTTTTTGAATATTTTTTGAAAATTCTTTTGGAATTTATAAATCTGTAATCGTGTAGAAATGTTACATTTTTGAACCTTGAATTCTGCACTTGAATATTGTGCACCTATTACTTTTCTACTTTTCCATAAGCATAAAAGATTTGTATGCAAACAATACAACCATTATGCTATAAAAGCACTGTTTGAAGATGTTTTCTTGAAAATGTCCTGAATAGTTCTTAAAAAATGATATATAAAAATCTATACAAATAAGCTTTTGTTTTGAAAAATCACGAATGCATATCTAACCAACAGAACTATATTAATCTTGATTGGTACTATTTACCAGTATAGAAAGGTGTGTAGGGTATGGGAGGACTCATGATCTATGAGTTCACCATTCTAGAAATCTAACGACAGAATGAGACAGGAGGGTTATTTAATCACCCAGTGAAGCAAACTCTCTATAGGATACTGACCTTGCAGATAAAAACATACTCAGGGGTCTAATTGCTTCAGTGGAGACAATTTGTCAACCTACCCAATAACCATGCACCAATGTAAAATGTCACCTGGTTTTTGATGAGATTATCATCTTCATAGATTCTATTCACCT
Organism: Ambystoma mexicanum; assembly: GCF_040938575.1. Taxonomy (NCBI): domain Eukaryota; kingdom Metazoa; phylum Chordata; class Amphibia; order Caudata; family Ambystomatidae; genus Ambystoma; species Ambystoma mexicanum. Next base: position 547,310,874 of record NC_090936.1, read on the forward strand.
CAAACTCTTCGATACATAAAGTAGAGTAGATTACTTGAACAATTAATGGCATTGTCTAACGATGATGGGGTGAGCATCTGCATTTTATGAGTAGAATCTAATTTTAAAAATGGTACATATATTCAGGGGTATCAAGTATATTGTGCAGAGGACATTTTGCATGTAGTCCAGTGCTAAACGTTCTCTGTGTAATATGTTGACAATGAAAGGGGTGATGACAGGCCGGGTCAGCAGTGGGTGAGAGAAGGTAAGTGGGAAGCAGGGAGGGATGACAGCCAGCTAATGTGAGTGAGGTGTCGGGGAAGGGTGAAGGAAATGGTTTATTTAGTTGTTACTAACTGTAGATGAGTAACCTATCTATGTTTTGTTACTAGCATGGATACCATGTAATGCTAACAGTTTCTTACACTAAAAGAATGCATGTTTTTTGCTGTTGCTGTTGCTTGTGTTCATGTAAGGTTTGTAAAAGGGCAGGATATGAGATGGCAAGATTTCCTTGCAATGATAGGTTGCACATGGTGTTTCTGTAAAGCTATAGGATTGTACTTAATGTATACATATGTTGGGACTTATTTGTCTTTCACTTTATTCCCTTTATTGGTAGTTAGGTCTGTGAATGAGCAGTGATGTGGGGTTTCTGTGAGGTTCAACAAACATATTGTTTGGATCACTTACTGTACCTTTATTGACAAACCTCAATAATAACATATGCATCAGTGACAAGGGATAGTTTTAAGTGATGCAATTTGAAAAATTCTTATAGCATGCACTACTGTAGCTTAAAGCTACAAAATACAATAAGACAACTTTAGATATTTGCAGTGATCAATGGGGCCATGAAAGTGATGAAATTCACCATTTGTGATGTCATCTTTGATGTGCTGGGTGTTAGTCTTAGCAGTGCACGTTGGTGGCGTGAGTTATGGTTGCTTATCTTACCATAAATGGTGCATTTCTGAGGTTTTCCGGTTTTATCTGTAACCATAACGTCCTTGTAACAATGTTTTTCCATTGCATTTCATAGGTTTTTATTAGTGCAACTTAACCATAACGTCCCTTTGACAAAGTATTTTCATATCAAATATATATATATATATATATATATATATATATATATATATATATATATATATATATATATATATTCAGTGAAAATACTTTGTTAAAGGGTTAAAGGGACGTTATGGTTCCAAGTAAAACCGAAAAACCCCTGAAATTCGCCAATTATGGTAAGCTAGGCAACCATAACTCACGCCACCACCGTGCACTGCTAAGACTAACACCCACGACATCAAAGATGACATCACAAATGTCATTGATGACATCACTGATTACATCACATGTGCTTTTACTTTTCATGAAATGTCTGTACAAGGGATTTTTATTATAATGTTGAGAAAAAAAGTGTCAAGGATCATTGGAAAAAATATCATGAGCTAATTAGTGCATTAAGCAATGCATTGATATAGATAGCATTCTATTATGAAGTTCTATCCAGTAAACTAAGCTACTCATGCAGAAACATAGGCATTGTGTGCAGCATATATGATGAAGGTACAATATTCATAATGTTGATATGTTGAATAATGAAATGATAACTGTTTTCTTATTAGAGTTTTGCGCACTGTGAAATATGTAATAGGTAGGTAATAAAACCTACATATTACATAATTGCATTATTACAAACAAAACACAAAGAGACAAGAAAACATTCAAATATGGGTATATACAGGGAAAGTGAAGTAAGCAAAAAAGCAGAAGTAGTAGCAGAAACAATTCATAAAGTAACTGATTATCTTTATGAAAATAAATGATTTCTCTGTTTGAAAACTGCTATTTACCCTGTGGGCCTCATTACACGGACGGCGGTAAGGGTTAACGGTCACCGTTAATGGCAACGGTGACCGTTAACCCTTACCGCCGTACTACGAGGTCCCTTAGCGGGTTGGTACTCTAACGCCTGCTTTTTGCAGGCGTTAAAAACCAACCCGCTAAGGGACCTCGGAGCTAATTACGGCACCGCAAAATTGCGGTGCCGTAATTAGCGCCTTCCCCATTCCCATAGAGCCCTATGGGGCAGAAATGGGAATGGGGAAGGGCAATGGCGGAAGGGGGATTTACCGCCCCACCGACCTTGGAATGGGGCGGTAAATCCCCTTACCGCCAAGGCGGTGCCGGTAATTTACCGGCATGGTCCAGGGTGCTAATAGCACCCTGGATCACCGCCTTCCGTGTAATGAGGCCCTATGTATATGTATCACATGATGTGAATGGACCCTAAGGAAAGTAGTGTGAGTACAATGTACCCAAATATGAGCATATACAGGGACAGTACAGTAATAAAAAAAAACAATAGAACTATCTGAAAGTGCTGATAATTCTACTGATTATCTTCATGCACAGAAAGGATTGCTGTCTTTCAAGCTTGTGTCTTCCCCTATGTATATATTTCATATGATATGACTGGACACTAAGGGAATTACTATAAGAACATACCAGAACGATAAGTCTACAAATATAGTACGTTTACAATTTTTAGTTCCTGACTGTTACTGAAGAAAACCATGTGGCCTAGATATGTCAATAATGGAAAAAAAGAGGGAGACAGGCATATGATGTCATCAGTGATGTCATCAATGACATTTGTGATGTCATCTTTGATGTCGTGGGTGTTAGTCTTAGCAGTGCACGGTGGTAGCGCGAGTTATGGTTGCTTAGCTTACCATAACTGGCGAATTTCAGGGGGTTTTCGGTTTTACTTGGAACCATAACGTCCCTTTATAAAAAATTTTCACTGAATTTCATAGGTTTTTAGTAGCGCAACTTAACCATAACGTCCCTTTAACAAAGTTTTTTCACTGAACTTCATAGGTTTTTAGTAGCGAAACTTAACCATAACGTCCCTTTAACAAAGTTTTTTCACTGAATTCCATAGGTTTTTAGTAGCGCAACTTAACAATAATAACTCTAACTTTATGTACATGTAATATGGAACATACTGAACCCCCTCTACTGAATTTGATGTTCGCAAACTCTTTTAATGTCCGCGGACATGTTCGGACAACAGCACCACTACTCAAAATCTCTGGGGGGGTTTGTTTAATTGTTATATCATAACATATGAACATTTTACAAATTCACAAACCAGCACACAAACACATTATCAGGCCGATTCATGGAATAATTAGCGCGGCGCAAGTGGGCAAAAACGTGCGAATCGCAGTGGAATAGCAAAAATCGCAGTGCAAGTGCGAAAATCGCACGAAAAGCAGCGCACATCGATTCATGGAAGTCCGTGCGCGAGAAAACCAGCGGAAGTGCGATAAAAAAGTGCGCGGCGCACGTTGGCGCACAGGCCATCTAACAGCGTGCGCCAGGTCACAGCGAAAATCGCACAGGCCACAGCGAAATTCGCACATAGCGCGGCGCACGCAACAAAAGTAGGCGGAACACGGGCGTAACACTCGGAATGGGGAACAACTTGCCAAAACGTGGGCGTCACGGGGGAAGTACAGGGCACAAGTGCGCGGAACGCCCACACGCTCGCCTACAACACGTATTCATGGAATAGAATAGGGCAAAAAAGCGCACGCTCAAACCAGCGCACAGGCACAAACACGACCGCCACAAGAAAGCAGGCGGTAGCGTCTCTGCGGCTGTAAGAAATGTGCGCCAAAAGGTGCGCCAACAAATAGCACCTATATACTGGCATGATGAATGTCCTATACTGTGGCCCTCCAGGACAAATGACATGCAAAGGGGTACCCACAAACACGGACACCCGCTGACAAAAAATACGTGTGCGTGTATACCGGGGTGCGCGGGAAGTCTCACACGCGATTTTGCCGGGTATGTGGATTTCAGGGGTGCGCGGGAAGTTCCACACGCGATTCCAGCAGGGTACGTGTATTTCAGGGGTGCGCGGGAAGTTCCACACGCGATTTCATCAGGGTACGTGTATTTCAGGGGTGCGCGGGAAGTTCCACACGCGATTGGCCCAGTGCGAGCAGGGTACGTGTATTTCAGGGGTGCGCGGGAATTTCCACATGCGATTTCAGCAAGGTATGTGTATTTCAGGGGTGCGCGGGAAGTTCCACACGCGATTGGCCCAGTGCGAGCAGGGTACCTGTATTTCAGGGGTGCGCGGGAATTTCCACACGCGATTTCAGCAAGGTATGTGTATTTCAGGGGTGCGTGGGAAGTTTCACACGCGATTTCATCAGGGTACGTGTATTGCAGGGGTGCGCGGGAAGTTCCACACGCGATTGGCCCAGTGCGAGCAGGGTACGTGTATTTCAGGGGTGCGCGGGAAGTTCCACACGCGATTTCAGCAAGGTATGTGCATTTCAGGGGTGCGCGGGAAGTTCCACACGCGATTTCAGCAGGGTACGTGTATTTCAGGGGTGCGCGGGAAGTTACACACGCGATTGGCCCAGTGCGAGCAAGGTATGTGTATTTCAGGGGTGCGCGGGAAGTTCTACACGCGATTTCATCAGGGTACGTGTATTGCAGGGGTGCGCGGGAATTACCACACGCGATTGGCCCAGTGCGAGCAGGGTACGTGTATTTCAGGGGTGCGCGGGAAGTTCCACACGCGATTTCAGAAAGGTATGTGTATTTCAGGGGTGCGCGGGAAGTTCCACACACGATTTCAGCAGGGTACGTGTATTTCAGGGGTGCGCGGGAAGTTCCACACGCGATTGGCCCAGTGCGAGCAAGGTATGTGTATTTCAGGGGTGCGCGGGAAGTTCCAGACGCGATTTCATCAGGGTACGTGTATTGCAGGGGTGCGCGGGAAGTTCCACACGCGATTAGCCCAGTGCGAGCAGGGTACGTGTATTCCAGGGGTGCGCGGGAAGTTCCACACGCGATTTCAGCAAGGTATGTGTATTTCAGGGGTGCGCGGGAAGTTTCACACGCGATTTCATCAGGGTACGTGTATTGCAGGGGTGCGCGGGAAGTTCCACACGCGATTGGCCCAGTGCGAGCAGGGTACGTGTATTTCAGGGGTGCGCGGGAAGTTCCACACACGATTTCAGCAAGGTATGTGCATTTCAGGGGTGCGCGGGAAGTTCCACACGCGATTTCAGCAGGGTACGTGTATTTCAGGGGTGCGCGGGAAGTTCTACACGCGATTTCATCAGGGTACGTGTATTGCAGGGGTGCGCGGGAATTACCACACGCGATTGGCCCAGTGCGAGCAGGGTACGTGTATTTCAGGGGTGCGCGGGAAGTTCCACACGCGATTTCAGAAAGGTATGTGTATTTCAGGGGTGCGCGGGAAGTTCCACACGCGATTTCAGCAGGGTACGTGTATTTCAGGGGTGCGCGGGAAGTTCCACACGCGATTGGCCCAGTGCGAGCAAGGTATGTGTATTTCAGGGGTGCGCGGGAAGTTCCAGACGCGATTTCATCAGGGTACGTGTATTGCAGGGGTGCGTGGGAAGTTCCACACGCGATTGGCCCAGTGCGAGCAGGGTACGTGTATTCCAGGGGTGCGCGGGAAGTTCCACACGCGATTTCAGCAAGGTATGTGTATTTCAGGGGTGCGCGGGAAGTTCCACACGCGATTTCAGCAGGGTATGTGTATTTCAGGGGTTCTGGGGAGTACCACACGTGAATTGGCCGTGTGGGCCCTCCCAGGTGTACGCTCCACAACCTCCGCGGACCCTGCAGGCAGCCCACACCACGGGGGACTACCCTGCACCCATGCTCATGTCCCGCAGGCAGCCCATCCACCATGGGCATGCCCCCCAGCCAACCCACATGTCACCTTGCACTACTGATCAACAATGCATGTCTACCACCACCCCCACCCCCCCTGCCACCATGGGCATTCTCCACCAGGCCCCCACTCATGTCTACCACCACCCCCACCCCCCTGCCACCATGGGCAGCCTCCACCAGGCCCCCACTCATGTCTAACACCACCCCCATCCCCCAGCATCCAGGGTCACCCTCCACCAGGCCCCCACTCATGTCACCCACCACCCCCACCCCCCAGCATCCAGGGTCACCCTCCACCAGGCCCCCACTCATGTCTCCCACCACCCCCACCCCCCTGCCACCAGGGGCAGCCTCCACCAGGCCCCCACCCATGTCTCCCACCACCCCCACCCCCCAGCAGTGCAGGGGCAGCCTCCACCAGGCCCCCACTCATGTCTCCCACCACCCCCACCCCCCAGCAGTGCAGGGGCAGCCTCCACCAGGCCCCCACTCATGTTTCCCACAACCCCCACCCCCCAGCATCCAGGGTCATCCTCCACCAGGCCCCCACTCATGTCTCCCACCACCCCCACCCCCCAGCAGTGCAGGGGCAGCCTCCACCAGGCCCCCACTCATGTCTCCCACCACCCCCACCCCCCAGCAGTGCAGGGGCAGCCTCCACCAGGCCCGCACTCATGTCTCCCACCACCCCCACCCCCCAGCAGTGCAGGGGCAGCCTCCACCAGGCCCCCACTCATGTCTCCCACCACCCCCACCCCCCTGCCACCATGGGCAGCCCCCACCAGGCCCCCACTCATGTCTCCCACCACCCCCACCCCCCAGCAGTGCAGGGGCAGCCTCCACCAGGCCCCCACTCATGTCTCCCACCACCCCCACCCCCCAGCAGTGCAGGGGCAGCCTCCACCAGGCCCCCACTCATGTCTCCCACCACCCCCACCCCCCAGCAGTGCAGGGGCAGCCTCCACCAGGCCCCCACTCATGTTTCCCACCACCCCCACCCCCCAGCATCCAGGGTCACCCTCCACCAGGCACCCACTCATGTCTCCCACCACCCCACCCCCCAGCCACCAGGGGCAGCCTCCACCAGGCCCCCACCCATGTCTCCCCCCCCACCCCCCAGCAGTGCAGGGGCAGCCTCCACCAGGCCCCCACTCATGTCTCCCACCACCCCCACCCCCCCCCAGTGCAGGGGCAGCCTCCACCAGGCCCCCACTCATGTCTCCCACCCTCCCCACCCCCCAGCAGTGCAGGGGCAGCCTCCACCAGGCCGCCACTCATGTCTCCCACCACCCCCACCCCCCAGCAGTGCAGGGGCAGCCTCCACCAGGCCCCCTCTCATGTCTCCCACCACCCCCACCCCCCAGCAGTGCAGGGGCAGCCTCCACCAGGCCGCCACTCATGTCTCCCACCACCCCCACCCACCAGCAGTGCAGGGGCAGCCTCCACCAGGCCCCCACTCATGTCTCCCACCACCCCCACCCCCCAGCAGTGCAGGGGCAGCCTCCACCAGGCCCCCACTCATGTCTCCCACCACCCCCACCCCCCAGCAGTGCATGGGCAGCCTCCACCAGGCCCCCACTCATGTTTCCCACCACCCCCACCCCCCAGCATCCAGGGTCACCCTCCACCAGGCACCCACTCATGTCTCCCACCACCCCCACCCCCCAGCCACCAGGGGCAGCCTCCACCAGGCCCCCACCCATGTCTCCCACCCCCCCACCCCCCAGCAGTGCAGGGGCAGCCTCCACCAGGCCCCCACTCATGTCTCCCACCACCCCCACCCCCCTGCCACCAGGGGCAGCCTCCACCAGGCCCCCACCCATGTCTCCCACCACCCCCACCCCCCAGCAGTGCAGGGGCAGCCTCCACCAGGCCCCCACTCATGTCTACCACCACCCCAACCCCCTGCCACCATGGCCACCCTCCACCAGGCCCCCACTCATGTCCCCCTGCACCCCCACCCCCCAGCATCCAGGGTCACCCTCCACCAGGCCCCCACTCATGTCACCCACCACCCCCACCCCCCAGCATCCAGGGTCACCCTCCACCAGGCCCCCACTCATGTCTCCCACCACCCCCACCCCCAGCATCCAGGGTCACCCTCCACCAGGCACCCACTCATGTCTCCCACCACCCCCACCCCCCAGCATCCAGGGTCACCCTCCACCAGGCCCCCACTCATGTCTCCCACCACCCCCACCCCCCAGCATCCAGGGTCACCCTCCACCAGGCCCCCACTCATGTCTCCCACCACCCCCACCCCCCTGCCACCATGGGCAGCCCCCACCAGGTCCTCACAATCCCCAATCATGTGCGTAATGGTCAGCCTCCACAGCCAAAAAGCCCTACCAATAACCCATTCAGCCACATGGAAATGGAAATCACATGTTACACCCCCAATGTACATGAAGCTAATGAACCCATGTCCGTCACACACAATGGTTGCAATTGAATGGGAAAACACACAATATGACATGCATGAAACCAATGAGATGATACCACACAGTGAAGTATGGAAACAAAATTGTATTGAAAAAAATAAAGAATGCTAAAGAAAGAAAACAAACTACAATGTGAATGAGAAAAAAAAAGCTGCATGTCCGTATAAAAACACAAAACTGCAAATCAGAATCAAAAAATGTTTTGTCCAAAGTCAAATGTAAAAAAATCTCCATGCAATAAAGAACTATGTACAAAACCAACAATGGTCCATGAGCCCAACTGAACAAAGGAAACCTACTAAAAAAACCTACCTAACAATCAACTATATACAAAAAGTGGAGCAGTGTCCGTCGACTCCAAATCATAATAAGAAAGAAAGGAAACCTAAAACTAAAGAACTATATACAAAGGCGGCGGGCAAGTGCAGCGGCTCACTCCGTGGTGTCCCGGACCAGGGCATCATCGAACTCCTGTTCGATGTCCCGGAGGCGGTCCAGTTCCATGGCCCCGAGGGTCTGCAGGGACGACGCCGTGTCCTCCTCCAACCCCCTGCGGATTGCCTCGAGGCACTCGGCCCGCCTCAGGGCCCTCCGCATGGAGTTCTACGCCCTGACCATTGTGAGCCGCGCCTCTTCCGCCCGCCGCCGCTCCGCACCTATGGCGTGGCCCAACCGCTGCCACACGGAAGACACTCTCTGTCCTGGGTCCCCCTGCCCTCCGGCCGATGCCTGCCCCTCCGATGTCGAAAGCCCCGAGCCTTCATGTCTCCCACCATGTTGCTGCTGCTGCTGCTCTGCCTCTGCCCGTGCACTGCCTCCTGCTGCCTGCACATCCTCCGCCGGCTGGGGTGCAGTTGTTGATGTGGCCACCCCTGCTGGACCTCCGACTCCCGACTGTGGCAGGGATGCCTCCTCCACCAGCCTGGCCGCACCATCAGAGGCAGCTCCACAGGGCACCCAGGTGACTGATGGGTGGGAAGATGGCACAGAGGACGACTGGCGCGTAGGGGGTCCAGTTGAGGAGGGGGTCGGAGCAAGCCCCATCAGACGGAGGAATCCGGCCTGGGTGACCTGTCCCAGCAGGCTGACGTGGTCAACGAGCCATTCGAGATGACGTGCAGTCTCTCCATGAAAAGACTGCAGGTCACCTCGCATGGCCCGTTGACGCAACGCCACACCAGCCAGGACAGGCTCAACCCGGACCTGGATGGCCACGTCCGCAGGCAGAGGAAGGCCAGTTGACGTCAGCTCATCCCCTGCCTGAAAACGGGTCTGGACGTAGGCATCCCTGCTGGTGCAAGATGATGCAGGGACAGGATCGGGGACAGGATTGCACACAGGCACCTCCGCGGCGGCCTGTGCTGCCTCCTGTCCCTGGTCCTGCACTGCACCACTAGCACCAGTGGGATCCCCACCTCCAGACTCCATCTCTGGTGCTTGCACGGCCTCCTCCTCCACCAAACCCCCCACCAACCTGGATGACTCCGTGCCATCTTCCCCTGTTGGGCCCTGTGGGGTCCCAGCTGCCCCTTCTGCTGCCGAGGAGTCCAACTGCAACCTCCGCCTCTTGGACCTCCCCCCGGCAGCTGCGGCCTGGGACGCGGCACCGGACTCCTCACTCCCCGACGAGATGACAAGACGGGAGGGGAGCCGGGCCTTGCGTCTCCGGCTGGCGGTCGGATCCCCGCCGCTGTGCTCCACAGCACCTTCTCCGCCCTCTTCATCAGTTGACGCTGCAGACAGGGAGAAACAAAACACAGGCATCAGGGCACTGTACAATGGACACATACACGCATGACAGTTGCACATGAGTGGCATTGGCAAACCTCAGACATGTCATCACAATCCCCAACACACATGTCACTGCAACTCGCACACATGAGCCATACCACAGCCATATCGCAACTGCCACCACCATCCATACACATACAACAGCATGAGCAGCCAAAGGGGAGCCAGACATCACATGCAACACAGGAAGTGCACCACACATGTACACACACCACCACACTTGCATGCATGTCTACACCTCTGCCAAGTGTCGCACTGTTCAGACGGGCATCCATGTCACATCTGCTAATCAGGCTTCCACATACCGCTGTCACATGCATCCATGTTGCATCACTGTTGCACCCTTGTCAAATACACACACATGCACATGTACACAGTGCTCATACATGCAGCCGAAAACAACATACATGCCTGACATGACGGACATGTCTACTTACATACACATTCATCCAAACATGTGTGCACGCACAACTGCATTTGCCATTCAAGCCCACACACACAAGCACCATCCATGTCTCACACATTACAGCCCTCGCATGTGTCAGCCCCACGGCCCTGTACACCCCCACCCATACTCGACCCCATACAAACAGATGTGCAACCGGCACAATGCCGAATAATCACAACACGCACTGCTCACAATCAGGATGCATGTACACTCACCGCTCGACTCCAGACGGGTCTGCTTCTCTAGGACCTGGATGTGGAGCGCTGGGGATATGCGTTCCAGGACCCCTATCTGTTCTTCCGACAAGTGGCCCCGGCGCCCCTTGGCATCCGCTGCCTTCAAGAGGCGCCGGGCCTTGTTCAGGGTCCTGGACCTGAAGTCCTCCCAGCGCTTCCTGACATGTTGTAAGTCCCGGACTGCCACCCCCTCCGCGTTGATGGCAGTCACGATGTCAGTCCAGATCCGAGTTCGTCCTTCCTTGTCGGCGCGGGAACTTCCGAAGAGGGCATCATACTGCCCCAGGACTTGCTCCACCAGGACACCAACTTCGGTGGCACTGAAGCTGGTGCCCCTCTGCCTCTCTGGCCGGGGGTTGTCAGTGGTCACAGATGGTGTTTGCCCCGACATGACAACCCCAGAGGCAGGAGTGGGTGGGCAACTGGGTCCTGGGGCTGGGCTGTGGAGCGATGGAATTCCAGTCGGGAGTCTTCGGTTCCAGCAGGGGTGATCACAGCAACAGCACCCCTGGCTGATGTGCAGGCAGCAAATGGCAGTGCACGTGGGCAGCAGGCAGTCAGGCAGCAGCAGATGGCAGGTGGGAGCGTGCTCGGGGCTCTGGGGGGCAGTAGTTCGGCCTTCTGGGCAGGAGCGTGGTCTTCCGTGTGCTTACGCGTGGCCAGCTTGGTACGGAGTGATTTGGCACGTGAAAATCCTGCACGTCAGCGTGAAAACCGAGGAAAGGCCCTTAGCGCGTAAGCGCGTCTGTGACGTGACCCGCACGGGTGTTTCCCACACAGCGTGATGACAGAGCACATGTGGAAAGACTGCACGTCAGAGTGTCATTGCGTGTAATTGGACAGCACGGCAGAGTCTCATCGCGTGTAATTGGACAGCACGGCAGAGTCTCATCGCGTGTAATTGGACAAAAGTGCGCGTACACGCGATTGGCCTATGTACGTGTATATCAGGTGTGCGCGGACACTTACACACGCAAGTACGTCAGCGCACCTGTATCCCGGTGTGCGCGGGAATTTCCACATGCTATTGGACTGGGTACTGCATTTCAGGGGTGCGCGGGTCACACGCTCGCCTACAACACGCGCAACGCATTAATTTGCGCGCTAACAAAATAACAAGCTCAGACCCAGGATGAACATACCGTTCCTAGCAGCAGTGGGCGTGGCCTACCAAAGGAGGAGGAGGAGGATAGTCAGGGCCAGAATATTCACACCCAGAACCAGCCTTTTCGGGATGCCCGATGACCAGGTGCATGGGAGGTACAGGTTTCCACCACACATCATACTGGACCTGGTGAGTGAGTGGGAGGATGACCTCCCATCACCCACCCTGTGCTCCCAAGCACTCAGCCCCCTGGAGAAGGTCCTCAATGTACTGCACTTCTTAGCCACTGGATCATTTCAGCGGACAAGTGCCATTGTGGGTGGTGTATCACAGGCCACCCAGTCACGCTGCCTACACCAGGTCTTGAACATCATCACTGCACGCCCATCAGTCCACAGGCACATATACCTGCCCAGAACCCCTGCAGAAAGGCATGCTGCCGCCCTCGATTTTTACGCTGTGGCACGATTCCCCAAAGTGCTAGGTGCCATCGACTGCACCCATGTGGCTCTACGTCCCCCCAGGGCATCTGAGCACATCTATAGGAACCGCAAGCACTGGCATTCCATCAACGTGCAGGTAGTATGTAATGCCAAGGGAATCATCACCTCAGTATATGCCAACTATCCCGGGTCAACCCACGACAGCTTCATTTACCGAATGTCCACCCTAAGCCGGGACCTAGAAGCTGGGCGGCATGGCGATACATGGCTGCTTGGTGAGTATGAATGCCACTGCACATGCATGCATGTCAGATACAGAGCAAGGTCACAACCCCACCAATGATACCAATCACCACCTCCACAGGGGACAGTGCCTAACCTCTCAGCCCCCACATGATGACGCCAATTCGGAACCCCACCACGCCACCCCAGGTAAGATATAACCCAGCCCACATTACAACCCGGGGCATAGTGGAGCGCACATTCGGAGTGCTGAAGTCACGCTTTCGCTCCCTTGACCGTTCTGGCGGGCAGCTGTTGTACGCTCCACCAGTAGTGTGCAGGATCATAGTGGCAGCATGTGTCCTGCACAACGTTGCAACACGCCGGGGCCTGGCCGTGGACATGGTGGTGCCCCCCCATCCCCAACCACATGCACAGCCGCTGCGCATGGGAGGGGAAAGGGCACGGGGGGAGGCAGCCCGTACACAGCTAGTGGCTAATTACTTCACATAGAAATCACACCCCTGTGGAGTGCACACTGCCCTGGCACATTCCATCTGACAATCAATGATGACTCAACCTGACAATGATCCTGAATGTCTGGAGAAAGAACCGTGAAAACCATATCAGCCTGAGATTGTTCACCTGGAAGTGTCACAATGTGTGCATCCCTACCCACACAGACACCACCAATGCAGTTTTGTGAAGTCACACATTCAAGCAGCTAAAATGAATACCCACTTGCAAAATGCAACAAGAGGACAGTGCCATGTCAGCCAACCCAACCCCAGCACCGCCACACGACACACCGTGCCATGTCATGCTATTTGCAGGTAAACAAAGTAATCCCCACAACATGACACTAGTGTCACAATGTACAGTGTCCCTATTAGAAACTTGCAACACCTGAAATGCTCACAGTAATGCCGGACCAACAACAAACTTGAGCACGTACTACCATTAACATGACATCACTAATGTTAAATATTAGTAGTCTCACCACCTGGAAATGCCTGCACTCCCACCACTACCAACTGTGCAGTGTTGGCGCCATGTAGAGTTGTAGGTGCACTGCTGCCAACATGGACCACATCTCCAGACTAGAGGTCCTTGTGTAGACATGAGGAAGGGACCTGCAAATTGGGAGGTAGACACAGAAGATGAGTTACACATCAATGCAACATGCAGTGTACAACACAACAGCAATATGCACTAGGAATGTATACACAGTATTGACTACAGACTGCCCACACAGCTCATGGGAGTCCAACGTCACTGTGTAATTCACTGTCACTTGGGCACACCCTTTTCAAGCCCATGGAAACGGGAAGCAGGAGGGGTGTGTGTGACTCAAACCCAAGCATCTGAACCAAATACATTACAAGCCTGCATGTGCCCAGCCACAATGCAGCGTATGCCCACAGGAACCACGGAAGCCAACAAATCGGCCCAAAAAAATTGGGAATAAAATAAATAAAAATAAAAATAAAAATAAAAAAAATAAAAAATAAAAAATGGCCATTGAAGGGCCCGGGGGGGTTGGGGAGGCCACCCAGGAGGTCCGAGGACACGATGCACACCAGAACCCACCTGCGTGGATCCTGGGAAAATAAAACATCTCCATGGGCTCATGGCCCACACGGCTACCCTATTGTGGGAGTATCGCTGCTGTCGCTGTTATCACCCTGTGCAGCTGCATCCGGAGGTGGTTGCACTATGGGAGGCAGCCCACGCAAGGCCCTAGTCTGCTCCTCCATGGCTGCAAGCATGCGGGTGTGGTAGGTCTGGTTCTGGAGGATGAGTGTGCGGAGGTCCCCATGCAACAACTCACGGGATGCCCGGACCTCCGCCCTCGTTGCCTGCATCTCAGCTGAGAGCGTACGGGTGAGACGCTCCAGCTGCTGTTCTGTCCTTTGGTGTGTTGAAGCCTCAAGCTCAACAAGAGTCGTCCTGAGGTGAAGGAGCTCCTGCCTCAGGGCTTCCCTGTGGCCCTGGGACTCAATGGAGATGGCCTCCTGCAGAGTCGCCAGTGCCGCCCGCCTGTCCCTGTTGGACCCCAACATGTCCTCCCTGTGTGACTGGCAGATGGAGTCGGTTGCCTGCTCTAGTCGCTCCATCAGCCTTTCAGGGGGGACAATGGAAGTGGCCACCCTATCCATGGCCTGAGCCATCATCTCGGATGATGCTGCCTGTTGGGTTGCCATACCGTAAATGGATTGCTCCCATGCGGTATTGCCAGGTGGCGTACGGCCACCACGTCGGCGGGCACCACACCTGTCTGGGGCAAGGCGAACTGCGCCTTGCTGTGCCGGCACTGCCTGAGGCTGCAGGACTGCATTCCCCCTCTGATCTGCTGGCCCAGGAACAGGATCAGATGTCGCGGAGTGTGACCCTGCATCCGTAACCACCAAAGGCGTAGCTGCCAACACTGACATCCCCATTGAGGGTTCTGACCCTGGTGCAGGTGGGTGGGACAGAACAGAATCCCTCCCTGGAACACTCACCTGCGACGGCACGTAGGTCTCATCCGAATCAACACCTGAGTACAGCTCAGGGGAGGTGCAGCCAGAGACACCCCTTGAGAGCACGACCTGCAGCAGTTGTGGGTTCTCACCCACCACCACACCACGTCCCTCACTGGTGGTTGGTCGGCCCTCGGACCCCTCCTGGGTCTGCACCATCTCCACAACCCCAGCAGTATCAGGTGCGTCTTCCCCTGCAAAGACATTAAAACAAAGAAATGGAAACAGGCATTAGCACCATGGCACACAATGAGGGCTGAGAAGCAAGAGAACCAGTACTTGTTTGACACATGTCCCACATGACTAAAACCCTCCCATGCATGCACCCTCACTGTGTATGAAGGGCAGGCAAATGGCACACACTGATGACACCAAGATGGAAGATGAACACATTTTCTGCATGCTGCTTAACAGTGGCATCACACATTGGCCTGTGATTGGCAGGTGAAACACACATGCCATCACACGATTGGCATGTACCATTGCTATTGAGTGAAGATGGAGAGGAGGGCAGCACCTATTCATTCAGTCCAGTTCCCACATGTAATAGCTTTTCTAATTCAAACAGGTCAGATTCTTCACCTGGAGCTGCCAGTCCGAAATGGTGCAATTGCACAGGGACATGTCTGAACAAATGATATCCAGGTAACAAAGTCACTCCACTTTACCATAGCCATGTCAGACATGTGACTAGAGGACTGCGACATGCCTAGTAAAAGTGGTGGAATGCAAACAATCTGACTAAATGAACAGTGAAAAATTAAGCAACAATGTTGTGGCAAGGTGGCACTTCAAGGGCAACTGGCGTGCAGTTGGGCTAGATGTCTACTGTTGGCAGAAGGGATACTGCTATGGCCAAATGCAGCTGCGCAGGATGTATTGCATGAAGCACATGGCTGACCCATACGACTCAGGCGCACACACTCTCACCTGGCACACAAATAGAAGCCCTCACACACACCATGCACATGGATGACACACACATGCATGTTCACTCACCGGACAATGCCTCGTAATCAGCCAAATCTCCCACGCCTTGGATCTGTTCCTCCGTGACGTAGGTCCCAGCGACTGACTCATGTGGAGTGAGTTCCATGTCTACTACTGGAGACCCACCTCCAGTCACTAGAGTTGCGGCATGACTTGAGGCCAGCTTACTCTTTGCCCTGCGCTTTAAGTCATTCCAGCGCTTATAGCAATCATTGGCTGTGCGCCTCACGATTCCAAGGGCACTTACGATGTCCGCAACGGTCTGCCAGTGTGCCTGGCGTTGTGCAGGTGTGGTCTTGGATCCTGCAACAATGACCATCTCGTTGTCATGTGCGGACACATACTCGACAAGTGCATTCAGTTCGTCATCCGTGAAGCTGGGCTTCCTGGATGGGCCGGACTGTGTAGCCGTGTCTGGGGCATCAGCCTGTGCCGGACGAGCACTCTTCCTCTTCCGCTTGGAAGGTGGTGGTGATCCTGAGTGTCCTGCGCCGCTCTGGACACTAGGGGCAGGAGCCCTGGTGGACTCTGTATCAGGAGTGTGGGATTGCACACTCAGCATGGGAGTTGGTGCAGGCATTGGCTCTAGTGTGATGGTGTCAGGGAGAATGTCAGCAGAATGGACTAGGACCGACACTGTCCGGGCTGGGTGTGTGAGGGCTGGGGTGGATGGAGCCGCAGCTGCCCCTGCCGCCTCTCCGCCCTGCCTACTTGGTGCAGCAGATGACCTTGCTGCCCCAGATGCACGTGGCATGGTGACATCAACGTGCACCAGCACACGTGTCATAGGCCTGCTGACCTGGAAGTCAGCCATGGAGTCAGCCAGGTCTGGTGCCACAATGGGCTGGTCCAACAAGGGCTGAGCATGGATGGTGTCAGCCACATCAGCCTCAACGGGAGGGGGGGGGATTATGGGTGCCCTTGACTGGTCCTCCACACATGGGGGGACAGGCTCACCCTGCAAGTAACGACCACGTCCCCTACCGGATCCACCACGGCCACCACTTGTGGCTCTTCCACCTTTGCCACCCTTACGGAATCCTCGCCTCCCAGCCATGGCACTGATGTTAATGTGCGTATGGGAGTGGCTGTAAAATATTGTCCTGGGCAATTGGGGGTCAAAGGGGTTGGGTACCAGATGGTAATTGTACCCTAGTGCTGTTGCAAGGCTGATTGTAACCCCTGGGGAAAGATGACGGGTCACGCTACGCACAGGAGCCCCAAAAAAGGGAGATGACGTGCACGCAACCCCTCCTAGACCATGTGTGCAGAAAGAAAAACCTGCACTACGCTGTGGCACCCAGTAACACAAGAATGAACCTATGCGTGTCACACGCAGCCTAGAATGACCTCTGAAGGGGTAGGCTTCACACGGGGCAAGCACAGATGTTAGATACGTGCGTGACTCACCGTCTGCCAGGTAAAAGAGCGTGAAAAAGGAGCGCGTTTGGTTGGCAACACCCTCGCCAAAAGAAGATTTGTACGCTGTCTGAGGAGACAGGACAACAGTAAAAGGGAACACTGTTTGAGGGAACAGGCCCAGGTAAACCAGTAAAAGAGAAAAAAGAGAAAATGCTGTCAGAGGTAACAGGGAATACGAACTTGAAACGCCGTGAAGTAAATCGCGTGTGAAACGACAAGAAGTACAGAATTCACCCACTCGCTCTCCACGAAAAGCACGTACAAGGAAATGGAGTTCTACGCGTACCTTTTATACAGGCCCACACGTCCAGCGTCACTTACGCGGCGTGTATGCGCTAGTGCCATTTCCACCAATTACACGCTTTGTCACTTATGCGTGTAGGGCCATTTCACCCAATTACACGCTTTGTCACTTCTGCGTGTCGGGCCATTTCCACAAATCACACGCGATGAGACTCTGACGTGCTGTCCAATTACACGCGATGACACTCTGACGTGCAGTCTTTCCACGTGTGCTCTGTCATCACGTGCTGTGTGGGAAACACCCGTGCGGGTCACGTCACAGACGCGCTTACGCGCTGAGGGCCTTTGGTCCAATAGAATCGCGTATGCGTGCTGACGCGCTTACGCGCTTACGCGCTAAGGGCCTTTCCTCGGTTTTCACGCTGACGTGCAGGATTTTCACGTGCCAAATCACTCCGTACCAAGCTGGCCACGCGTAAGCACATGGAAGACCACGCTCCTGCCCAGAAGGCCGAACTACTGCCCCCAGAGCCCCGAGCACGCTCCCACCTGCCATCTGCTGCTGCCTGACTGCCTGCTGCCCACGTGCACTGCCATTTGCTGCCTGCACATCAGCCAGGGGTGCTGTTGCTGTGACCACCCGTGCTGGAAGCGAAGACTCCCGACTGGAATTCCATCGCTCCACAGCCCAGCCCCAGGACCCAGTTGCCCACCCACTCCTGCCTCTGGGGTTGTCATGTCGGGGCAAACACCATCTGTGACCACTGACAACCCCCGGCCAGAGAGGCAGAGGGGCACCAGCTTCAGTGCCACCGAAGTTGGTGTCCTGGTGGAGCAAGTCCTGGGGCAGTATGATGCCCTCTTCGGAAGTTCCCGCGCCGACAAGGAAGGACGGACTCGGATCCGGACTGACATCGTGACTGCCATCAACGCGGAGGGGGTGGCAGTCCGGGACTTACAACATGTCAGGAAGCGCTGGGAGGACTTCAGGTCCAGGACCCTGAACAAGGCCCGGCGCCTCTTGAAGGCAGCGGATGCCAAGGGGCGCCGGGGCCACTTGTGGGAAGAACAGATGGGGGTCCTGGAACGCATATCCCCAGCGCTCCACGTCCAGGTCCTAGAGAAGCAGACCCGTCTGGAGTCGAGCGGTGAGTGTACATGCATCCTGATTGTGAGCAGTGCGTGTGGTGATTATTCGGCATTGTGCCGGTTGCACATCTGTTTGTATGGGGTCGAGTATGGGTGGGGGTGTACAGGGCCGTGGGGCTGACACATGCGAGGGCTGTAATGTGTGAGACTTGGATGGTGCTTGTGTGTGTGGGCTTGCATGGCAAATGCAGTTGTGCGTGCACACATGTTTGGATGAATGTGTATGTAAGTAGACATGTCCGTCATGTCAGGCATGTATGTTGTTTTCGGCTGCATGTATGAGCACTGTGTACATGTGCATGTGTGTGTATTTGACAAGGGTGCAACAGTGATGCAACATGGATGCATGTGACAGCGGTATGTGGAAGCCTGATTGGCAGATGTGACATGGATGCCCGTCTGAACAGTGCGACACTTGGCAGAGGTGTAGACATGCATGCAAGTGTGGTGGTGTGTGTACATGTGTGGTGCACTTCCTGTGTTGCATGTGATGTCTGGCTCCCCTTTGGCTGCTCATGCTGTTGTATGTGTATGGATGGTGGTGGCAGTTGCGATATGGCTGTGGTATGGCTCATGTGTGCGAGTTGCAGTGACATGTGTGTTGGGGATTGTGATGACATGTCTGAGGTTTGCCAATGCCACTCATGTGCAACTGTCATACGTGTATGTGTCCATTGTACAGTGCCCTGATGCCTGTGTTTTGTTTCTCCCTGTCTGCAGCGTCAACTGATGAAGAGGGCGGAGAAGGTGCTGTGGAGCACAGCGGCGGGGATCCGACCGCCAGCCGGAGACGCAAGGCCCGGCTCCCCTCCCGTGTTGTCATCTCGTCGGGGAGTGAGGAGTCCGGTGCCGCGTCCCAGGCCGCAGCTGCCGGGGGGAGGTCCAAGAGGCGGAGGTTGCAGTTGGACTCCTCGGCAGCAGAAGGGGCAGCTGGGACCCCACAGGGCCCAACAGGGGAAGATGGCACGGAGTCATCCAGGTTGGTGGGGGGTTTGGTGGAGGAGGAGGCCGTGCAAGCACCAGAGACGGGGTCTGGAGGTGGGGATCCCACTGGTGCTAGTGGTGCAGTGCAGGACCAGGGACAGGAGGCAGCACAGGCCGCCGCGGAGGTGCCTGTGTGCAATCCTGTCCCCGATCCTGTCCCTGCATCATCTTGCACCAGCAGGGATGCCTACGTCCAGACCCGTTTTCAGGCAGGGGATGAGCTGACGTCAACTGGCCTTCCTCTGCCTGCGGACGTGGCCATCCAGGTCCGGGTTGAGCCTGTCCTGGCTGGTGTGGCGTTGCGTCAATGGGCCATGCGAGGTGACCTGCAGTCTTTTCATGGAGAGACTGCACGTCATCTCGAATGGCTCATTGACCACGTCAGCCTGCTGGGACCTGTCACCCAGGCCGGATTCCACCGTCTGATGGGGCTTGCTCCGACCCCCTCCTCAACTGGACCCCCTACGCGCCAGTCGTCCTCTGTGCCATCTTCCCACCCATCAGTCACCTGGGTGCCCTGTGGAGCTGCCTCTGACGGTGCGGCCAGGCTGGTGGAGGAGGCATCCCTGCCACAGTCGGGAGTCGGAGGTCCAGCAGGGGTGGCCACATCAACAACTGCACCCCAGCCGGCGGAGGATGTGCAGGCAGCAGGAGGCAGTGCACGGGCAGAGGCAGAGCAGCAGCAGCAACATGGTGGGAGACATGAAGGCTCGGGGCTTTCGACATCGGAGGGGCAGGCATCGGCCGGAGGGCAGGGGGACCCAGGACAGAGAGTGTCTTCCGTGTGGCAGCGGTTGAGCCACGCCATAGTTGCGGAGCGGCGGCGGGCGGAAGAGGCGCGGCTCACAATGGTCAGGGCAGAGAACTCCATGCGGAGGGCCCTGAGGCGGGCCGAGTGCCTCAAGGCAATCCGCAGGGGGTTGGAGGAGGACACGGCGTCGTCCCTGCGGACCCTCGGGGCCATGGAACTGGACCGCCTCCGGGACATCGAACAGGAGTTCGATGATGCCCTGGCCCGGGACACCACGGAGTGAGCCGCTGGACTTGCCCGCCGCCTTTGTATATAGTTCTTTAGTTTTAGGTTTCCTTTCTTTCTTATTATGATTTGGAGTCGACGGACACTGCTCCACTTTTTGTATATAGTTGATTTTTAGGTAGGTTTTTTAGTAGGTTTCCTTTGTTCAGTTGGGCTCATGGACCCTTGTTGGTTTTGTACATAGTTCTTTATTGCATGGAGATTTTTTTACATTTGACTTTGGACAAAAAATTTTTTGATTCTGATTTGCAGTTTGTTTTTATACGGACATGCAGCTTTTTTTTTCTCATTCACATTGTAGTTTGTTTTCTTTCTTTAGCATTCTTTATTTTTTTCAATACAATTTTGTTTCCATACTTCACTGTGTGGTATCATCTCATTGGTTTCATGCATGTCATGTTGTGTGTTTTCCCATTCAATTGCAACCATTGTGTGTGACGGACATGGGTTCATTAGCTTCATGTACATTGGGGGTGTAACATGTGATTTCCATTTCCATGTGGCTGAATGGGTTACTTGGTAGGGCTTTTTGGCTGTGGAGGCTGACCATTACGCACATGATTGGGGATTGTGAGGACCTGGTGGGGACTGCCCATGGTGGCAGGGGGGTGGGGGTGGTGGGAGACATGAGTGGGGGCCTGGTGGAGGGTGACCCTGGATGCTGGGGGGTGGGGGTGGTGGGAGACATGAGTGGGGGCCTGGTGGAGGGTGACCCTGGATGCTGGGGGGTGGGGGTGGTGGGAGACATGAGTGGGTGCCTGGTGGAGGGTGACCCTGGATGCTGGGGGGTGGGGGTGGTGGGAGACATGAGTGGGGGCCTGGTGGAGGGTGACCCTGGATGCTGGGTGGTGGGGGTGGTGGGTGACATGAGTGGGGGCCTGGTGGAGGGTGACCCTGGATGCTGGGGGGTGGGGGTGCAGGGGGACATGAGTGGGGGCCTGGTGGAGGGTGGCCATGGTGGCAGGGGGGTGGGGGTGGTGGTAGACATGAGTGGGGGCCTGGTGGAGGCTGCCCCTGCACTGCTGGGGGGTGGGGGTGGTGGGAGACATGGGTGGGGGCCTGGTGGAGGCTGCCCCTGGTGGCAGGGGGGTGGGGGTGGTGGGAGACATGAGTGGGGGCCTGGTGGAGGCTGCCCCTGCACTGCTGGGGGGTGGGGGGGGTGGGAGACATGGGTGGGGCCTGGTGGAGGCTGCCCCTGGTGGCTGGGGGGTGGGGGTGGTGGGAGACATGAGTGGGTGCCTGGTGGAGGGTGACCCTGGATGCTGGGGGGTGGGGGTGGTGGGAAACATGAGTGGGGGCCTGGTGGAGGCTGCCCCTGCACTGCTGGGGGGTGGGGGTGGTGGGAGACATGAGTGGGGGCCTGGTGGAGGCTGCCCCTGCACTGCTGGGGGGTGGGGGTGGTGGGAGACATGAGTGGGGGCCTGGTGGAGGCTGCCCCTGCACTGCTGGTGGGTGGGGGTGGTGGGAGACATGAGTGGCGGCCTGGTGGAGGCTGCCCCTGCACTGCTGGGGGGTGGGGGTGGTGGGAGACATGAGTGGGGGCCTGGTGGAGGCTGCCCCTGGTGGCTGGGGGGTGGGGGTGTTGGGAGACATGGGTGGGGGCCTGCTGGCAGGTGCCCCACAGTGCTGGGGGGTGGGGGTGGTGGTAGACATGCATTGTTGATCAGTAGTGCAAGGTGACATGTGGGTTGGCTGGGGGGCATGCCCATGGTGGATGGGCTGCCTGCGGGACATGAGCAGGGGTGCAGGGTAGTCCCCCGTGGTGTGGGCTGCCTGCAGGGGCCGTGGAGGTTGTGGAGCGTACACCTGGGAGGACCCACACGGCCAATTCACGTGTAGTACTCCCCAGAACCCCTGAAATACACGTACCCTGATGAAATCGCGTGTGGAACTTCCCGCGCACCCATGGAATACACGTACCCTGATGAAATCGCGTGTGGAACTTCCCGCGCACCCATGGAATACACGTACCCTGCTCGCACTGGCCCATTCGCGTGTGTAACTTCCCGCGCACCCCTGAAATACACGTACCCTGCTGAAATCGCGTGTGGAACTTCCCGCGCACCCATGTAATACACGTACCCTGCTCGCACTGGCCCATTCGCGTGTGTAACTTCCCGCGCACCCCTGAAATACATGTACCCTGCTGAAATCGCGTGTGGAACTTCCCGCGCACCCATGTAATACACGTACCCTGCTCGCACTGGCCCATTCGCGTGTGGAACTTCCCGCGCACCCCTGAAATGCACGTACCCTGCAGAAATCACGTGTGGAACTTGCCGCGCACCCCTGAAATTCACGTACCCTGATGAAATCGCGTGTGGAACTTCCCGCGCACCCCTGAAATTCACGTACCCTGCTTGCACGGGGCCAGTCGCATGTGGAACTTCCCGCGCACCCCTGCAATACACGTTCCCCGCTTGGCGTTTGCTGTTTGCCAGCCCGGTGAACTGGTCCAGGGTTAGCGCAGCCCTTTGCGATGATTTAGCGATTTTGATGGCTTTTCCTTGCGCGAGGGCGTTCTTGGGGGCGTTACTGGCGCTGCTGCAGTGTCGCTGCGATTCTCTGCGCCACGGCTGGTTTGGGAGCCTGAAATCCATGAATACGCTGTGCGCGGAAATCAGTTTTAGCGCACGTGCCTGGCGCAGTCAATCGCACGCGGACACTCTGCGCCAGCCGCTTGCGACACTTTTCTGCAAAATTCTATGAATTACCCTCTATATGTAGTAATACATAAGAAGTGTAACCCATATATGTAACACACTAACCATTCATTTAAATACAATATTTTCTAAAATGGAATATACCAAAAGAAGAAAGATAGGCTTCCAACATGTTTACCTCACAGAAACTCCACGACAAAGAACAACAGCAGATCTACAGACCACTCAGAACACACCTTACCTGAAATAGTAAGTTTACTGCATTTTACTCATATATTTATAAACTTTCTGTATTAGATACAAAAAAGATTGATATTATGTTTTTTTTTTCTCACAGAAATGTCTAGTACTCTGGAGTGGCTAGAGGAGAATTTCCCACGTGAGGAAATGTCAGAAGATAATGAATCTAATGGCAGACACTTTACAATATAAACCAATTAATTAACATTATTTTATATACATTTAACATATATTTTTTTTTGTACAGAGCATACCAAAATTGAAAGTACTACAGAAAAAGCTGTAGTGGAGAAGACTCTTCACAACATAGAAGAAAAAATTGACCTACTGTTGGCAAATTTTAATAATTTAAAAAACTTTGTGGAGGATAATTTCAAACAAAAAACTACGTACCATTGTCCCACATGTACCTGTCCCCCCTCACCATATCCCAGTCAATTATCCCCAAACCCTTTCCATGAACCAAAACGTTTTGATGAGACTTCCATTCCTTCTTCACCTCATATAAATCCTATTGAAACCCCTAATTCTCCTGTTTTGTTTCAGTTTCTGCCCCACCTTTTCTGTCATAAATTTAACATACATGTAAAATAAAGTAAAATTGTTATATTGTGTTCTAATTCATTTCTTTTAAAAAAAAACAAAAAACAATTTAGGTGTCCACAGACAGCACTCGTCTGGAATGTCCATGAAGAAACAAAAATGGAGGTGTCCTAAGAACACTATGCCTGGTCGTACTGTTCGCTAGCAAGTTGAAACTGTTCTAAGAACACACACAGTGTCCTGAAATGTTTGTAAATAAACAGAATGGGGGTGTCCTGAGGACGCTATGCCTGTACGTATTGTTCACAGGCAAGTTGAAACTGTTCTAAGAACACAAGCTGTATCCTGAAATGTTCATCAATGGACGATATTGGGGTGTCCTGAGGACGCTGTCTGTATTGTTCGCTGGGAAGATGAAAGTGTACTTAGAATAAATTATGTGTCCTGGGATGTTCGTAAATGAACAAAATGGGGATGTCCTGAAATCGCTATGCCTGTCCGTGTTGTTCGTAAGCAAGTTAAAATTGTTCTAAGAACACAGGCAGTGTCCTAAAATGTTCATAAAGAAACAAAATGTGAGTGTCTATTGGACGCTCTGCCTGTCTGTTTTGTTTTCAGGTAAGTTGAAACTGTTCTAAGAACACACGCTGTGTCCTGAAATGTTCATCAATGGACAAAATGTGGGTGTCCAGAGGACGCTCTCCGTATTGATCGCTTGCAAGATGAAAGTGTTCTTAGAATATATTATGTGTCCTGGTATGTTCGTAAATAAATAAAATGGATGAATCCTGAAGACGCTATGCCTGTCCGTATTGTTCGCAGACAAGTTGAAACTGTTCTAAGAACACAGGCTGTGTCCTAAAACGTTCATAAAGAAACAAAATGAAAGTGTCCTGAGGACGCTATGTCTGTCCGTATTGTTCACAGGCAAGTTGAAACTGTTCTAAGAACACAAGCTGTCTCCTGAAATGTTTGTCGATAGACGAAATGTGGGTGTCCTGACGGCGCTGTCCGTATTGTTCGCTGGCAAGATGAAAGTGTTCTTAGAACATATTGGGCCTCATTACGACCCTGGCGCTAAGCGTAAAACGATGGCGGTAAACGATTACCGCCATCGTTTTCCGCTAGGGCCGATTACGACCCCTGACCGTTAACTACGATGCCATTAGCGGCATCGTAGACAACGCTGCCGCTAACTGCGCCAAGGGCGCGTGCACGCGACCTCCCACACCGTAACTAGCGCCATGGCGGTAAGGTACGCGAATGCCGACCCAAGCGGACATGCACCGTACGCCATCACCCAGCCCGTAAAGTACCTTACCGCCATGGCGCTAACAACGCCATCGCGAATCAACCGCAAAGGGACAAGTTAAGTGAATGCAGCTGCCACAGGTGCACAGAAACAGCACAGGTGAAGGCAATACAGACACAGGAAGCACAAAAAGAGCACACCCCACCCCTGCCCACACCCAGTCACACACCACAATGCTACCGATAGGACTAGCAATGTTGGGGCTCGAGGACCTGATAGCAATGCGAGTGCTACAACAGCAACTACAACAACAACAACAACAACTACAACAACAACAACAACAACTACAACAACAACAACAGGCTGCACAGAGGAGACGCAGGAGGAGAAGGAGGGCAAGGCAGGCCCAGCATGCCCCACCAGCACAGCCAGTGCTACCACGCAGGCAGCCCCCAATCCCACGCGTCAGACCCAACCCATTCAACCTCACCGCTGAGCAGATCCACACCCTGTATCGACTGGACCGGGACACCATCACCACCATCGTGGACATGATACACAACGACATCGCCAGCATGATTGAAACACCCACCGCCACCCCCCCCCTACTGAAGGTAGTGTCCGTGCTCCACTTCCTGGCCACAGGCACCTACCAGCACACAGTAGGGCACTTGCATGGCATATCACAACCATCGTTTTCGCGTACACTGACGCAAGTGCTGGATGCACTCCTCAAGCACACAGATGACCACATCTCACTACCACGGACTGCCCAGGAGATTGCCAACACCAAAGTGGGTTTCCATGCACTAGCTGGCATACCTGGTTGCATCGGTGCCATCAACTGCACCCATGTGGAATTGACGGTCCCACGTGCCCAGGAGGTACCGTACCGGAACCGCAAACAATTTCACTCAATCAACGTGCAAATGGTCTGTGACTCCAACAGTATCTTCACACATTGTTGTGCCCGATTCCCCGGATCAACCCATGATTCATTGGTCCTGAGGAACTCAACATTACCACGCTACATGGAGCAACAGGCAGGGCCCAGAACCTGGCTACTCGGTGAGTCCAATGTCATGGGCATTGAAATGTGAAGTGGGTGTGTAAATGACATACCAATGCAGGGGAGGAATTATGCATACTCCAACTGGCGGGAAGGGGGGGGGAATGATGCATGCTCCATCTGGCTGCGACTAGCATTAGCCACAACACACCCTGAGGCAGCATTCACGTCACCTGACACCTGCATACATGAGGCCTGACCTAAGAAGACCTGACATGTCAATGAAGGTGTCACCCAACCCTGACACAACCACCTACAAGTGCATTGACCATACCGTGACCACATACACTCCAAAGAAATGTACGTCCATGCACGTCACCAACAGCTCCTACTGAAAGGCCTGTTCCCCATGACTGTGCCCAAAGGAGGCACATGATGGACTGGAAGAACAATGCACCAAAACACAGACAGCAAGGCCCACAGACTGTCCCCATGGGCAACAGTCTTGTTCACTGGGGTAATGATGAGCCAGACTGCATTCCCGCTATCATGTGAATGCAACCCTCACGGGACACGTGCCAGGTCACCTACAGAAACAGCCTGAACGGACACAGTGGATCGGCACTCACAAGGCACATGTCACCCCTGCATACCTCGTGCCTTGGAATTCAAAAGCGGCACATGTGAGACATGTGGCACACTCTGTGAAAGTCGATTATAGAGGTATATCCAATAGACGCTCCATAAAGTTGCACCTAGAAATGTACCCAATAGCCTCTAGATAACTGAATTTAGAAGTGTGCCCAATAGCCTCTCTATGGAAAATAGTATTTAGAAAACCGCCCATTAGCCTCTCGTGGGAAAATGAATTTTGTAGTTTGCCCGGTACCCTCTCTGGGAAAAGTTGCATTAATAAATGTGCACATTGAAAGAGCATATAACCCATCAAATCACACCACCACGCTTACTCTCTCCTTTACATCACCACTCAACTAGAACACAGAGATACTATGACACCATTCGGTATAACTGTTCCCATACTAACACCGCTTACTCCACATCAATCTATGTAAACACTGCTGGTTTCACACCCCCAGCCAGGCGTTTTCCTCAGGCCTAACGCAGCCACATCCGTCCTGGATAAATCCTGCCAGAACGAACACATTATCCTGATCTCTCAACCACCACATCTGCCGCTAAGAAGCAGCTATTACACAAGTACCGCACGAGCTGCACACATACCCGGTGCTCACACGCACCTTTTGACTCTCCCTACTCTCTCTACTGATCTGAACTTCGGTACCCAAGGACGTTCAACCTACCAGCGCCTTCAGACCATACCAATGGTATATAAGGCGCTATATAAGTGCAAAATAACAATAACAATAACAATATAGCGGTTGCACGGTGTGAAACCAGTAGCACAGAAGAAACTGCTGCAAAATCAATGTTCAATGCAATTCATGGTGGCATTTCATGTACATCACTCAAGCTCATCCCTGACGCATACATTCTTGCCCACATACAGGTGATGCAGGCTATCCCCTGAAGAGGTGGCTCCTTACACCAGTCCGAAACCCACAGAACCAGCATGAGGAGGACTTCAACCGTGCCCATTCCCGTACGCGTGTAGTGATCGAGCAAGCTTTTGGCCTACTGAAGGCACGTTTCCGCTGCATCAGCAGGTCTGGCGGGGCACTCCTGTACCGGCATGAGAAGGTTGCAATGGTCGTCATGGCATGTGTCATGCTACACAATATGTGCGTCAGAAGAAATGTGCCCCTGCCCCCTGACGTAGAATTGCTACCACCTGACGATGAGGATGATGAGGGTGGGGATGGGGCACCACCTCAAGGAGGCAGCGATGCACAGGAGGGGCGTGTCATGCGTCAGACTCTCATTGACCAATGCTTCTAGCACACACAGCGTATGCGTGTCACATGGAGACGGCACTCGGCGCACTGTGTGTGTGTGGGACATGCACACTGTGGACTCTACAACAATGTAGCACATGGACGCAATAAAGATGTCAACACATTTGGTTTGTGGTAATGATAAATGTGTATTGCAACAGTGAAATCTTGTGACACACCCCCTCCCCCCTCCCACCTCCCCCCTGCACACCCCAACACCCCCCAACCCCCTCCCACCTCCCCCCTGAACACCCCAACACCCCCCCAACCCCCTCCCACCTCCCCCCTGAACACCCCAACAATGGTGCAGTAGTGTCCGTGCTACAAGGTGCGGAGTAGTCCTGCTGAACAGGCAAGTCAAGGATGTGTATCCCCTCCCATGGCCCCTGGGGCACCCCTGGCCGTGCTGCGGAGAGTGCGCCCAGATCTACGGACGGGGCTGCTCTGTGCTGAGCTGGTGGTTGATGAGGCTCCACGCCCCACATCCGGTCGCATGTCCCTGATGGTGTGCACAAGTTCACTGAGTTCATTGCGCACAGCCGCTAGCTCAGTGCATATACTCCTTGTGGAGTTCTCTATGGCAGCTGTGACACGGTCAGCTGACCGCTCCATGGCATCCCTTGGCCCACCACACTGTGCCACATGTGCATTGAGGAGGTCAGTTAGTTGTTGCTGCCGTGTTGCAATGTCCTGTAGTGCCTGCTGGTTCTGCTGGCCTATGGCCAGTGCCATTTGCATCTCCGGTGCGATGCCCACCTCAGGCTGGGGGGATGGGGTGGCTGGCCATTCGTCGGAGTCGGACTGCCCCTGTGTGGCATCCGCCTGCAGGGGGCTTATGGAAATTGCGGGGGAATGTGGATGGGCAGTGGGCCCTTCAACATCAATGTCCTCAATGCTGCCTGGCCCGCTGTCAGAGTCTGCCGCTATGGCTGCACTCTCCCCAAGGGTGCTGCTTGCGGCAGAGGCTGTCCCCTCAGTGGCCACAACTAGTGGCATGTCTGCTGCTGCTGCTGTGTCTGTGTCAGCAGTAGTGGAGGCTGGCACTTGCCTGTCCTCTACCCCAGGCAGGGTTGGTGGCTGCCGGTGGGTTCCCTTCCGGATGGCTGGGGTGGATGCCTGCGGGCTGGCCATTCTGGAGGAACAGGATGCGGTGTTGCCCTCTTCCTGGGGCTCTGTGTCGGAATCTGTGGTGGAGCAAAGGAGGGATGTGTTATTGATGGGTCCGCGGACATTGGACGTGCATTAGGGGATGACATCTATACAGTCGGTGCATGCAGCGCATTTCATACAGGTTTGGTGGCTTTTGTGTGGAGGTAGCATGGTGCTATGTGTGTTCCAGCAGTTAGGGTGTGCATGCTGCTTGTTTGCAGGGTGGTGTTGGGATGTGTCTGTGCACGTTCACCTGTCGATGTGTTGCATGTGCACTATGGGGCGACTGGGTACTTCGCACAGTGGGGCTTTGTTGAGTGTGGCATGCATAGCTCTGGCCACCTACCTGCGTCTCCTGGGGTCGGCACTCCTCTCTCCATGGCTCCGACACCTTCAATGCTCTCCATCCCTATGGTGGATGCGCATATTTCCTCCCACGCCTGGAGCTGGATAGGTGATTCTGAGCCTCCGCCAGTTGACATGGCTAGGTTGCGGTTAGCCGAAATGATGCTACGGACACGGAGCCTCAGGTCGTCCCAGCGCTTCCGGCACTGCTGGGCTGTGCGGGGTGCGGCCCCCACTGCACTCACTCGCTGTGCCACTAGGGCCCATATCGCCTTCTTCTTCATGATAGCCGCCCTTGTCATCTGTGTCGAGAATACGACTTCCGCATTCTCTTGCAGGGTCTCTGCCAGCATGTTAAGTTCCTCCTTGGTGAAGCGGTCTTGGCGCTGCCTGTCACATGCCTTTTTTACAACTTTGGGCATGTTGGATGTGGTTTTGGGGTGGGTGATGTGTGTGGATGGTTATGGGGGCCGGATGAGGTATGGTAGTGGAGGATGGCGATGGATTGTGTTTTTAAAGATGGCCGCCATGCCATTTCCCGTTCCTGCGCGATGGCGCTATTTCCGCTTCCGCCTATTTACGGTGACCGCTAACTGCGGTGACCGCTAAGTACGGTGACCGCTATGGTGTGCGTGGCGGTAGTGCTCCATGGACGGTGTGCGATGGCGGTAAGGGCCGTTTTTGGCCCATTAGCGCCATGGCGTACTTTACATTACCGCCATGGCGTAAAGCACGTGCCCGATGGGTCGGAATTAGGTGCTATTTACGTCTTCACTACTCGGCGTTAACGTAATTTACGCCATGGCGGTAATTTACGGAACTTACCGCCAGGGTCGTAATGAGGCCCATTATGTGTCCTAGGATGTTCGTAAATAAACAAAATGGGAATGTCCTGAGGACACTATACCTGTCCGTATTGTTCGCTGGTAAGTTGAACCTGCTCTAAGAACACACGCGGTTTCCTGAAATGTTTGTTAATAAACAAAATGGGGGTGTCCTGAGGACGCTATGCCTGTCCGTATTGATCACAGGCAAGTTGAAACTGTTCTAAGAACACAAGTTGTCACCTGAAATGTTCGTCAATGGACGAAATGGGGGTGTCCTGAGGACGCTGTCCGTATTGTTCGCAAGCAAGTTGAAATTGTTCTAAGAACACAAACTGTGTCCTAAAATGTTTGTAAAGAAACAAAATGGAAATGTCCTGAGGACGCTATGCCTGTCCGTAATGTTCTCAGGCAAGTTGAACTGTTCTAAGAACATATTATGTGTACTGGAATGTTCGTAAATAAACAAAATGGGGGTGTCCTGAGAACGGTATGCCTGTCCGTATTGTTCACAGACAAGTTGAAACTGTTCTAAGAACAAACGCCTGTCTGTAACTGTTTGTTTCACTTCTGACACACTTTTAATCACTCCAGAACCCAAACAGTGTCCGTAGAACACCAAAGCGCATGCGCAAAATAGTTTCAGTGCATTTGGTGTCCTAAGGACAAGAGCTCCCTTCGCGGACGTGTTCCTGAAGCCATCATGTGGCCGCGCCCACGCTGAGCGTGTGTTCTGATTGCGGACACTGTTTGTGTCCCCAAACAATTTTAAACTACCTTTTCAGGCAATCCACAGTATTTTTCAATAATACATCACCATACCACAAGTCCCAGACAGTAATCCAGACTTTCTACATACTTTTTGGGACTTTTTGAACCTTTTTTTGATGTTCGATCTGTCCGCGGACAGCACGCATTTCTGCGAACCGCCCACAAGTACCGCTATAAAAGACCACACCCTAGAGCTCATTCTCATTGTGTTTCTGGCTATCCTACATAGCACAGCGAATTTTCCTGCAAATTTGCAGATTTCCATCACGATCTTGATGGCATCCATGGCTCCACTACTGCCACCTGGTGCTGCATCTGCCTCAGCACCATCCCCACGCCTTCCACCACCACCACGTCCCCAAGGGCCTAAAGAGGAGAACAGGTGGAAGAAGAGGATGATGAGAATGAGGTAGTGGAAGTCCCTACTACCAGCACTCGACGTGAGTCTTGGGTGTGGCGGTTAGTTACCATTCGTGGTAATGGTCCTAAGGTGCGTGCGAACCAAGTCACATGCAATGAGTGCAAAATGGTACTCAGTCGCGGGAGGCTTGGTTCTTACAGCTTTGGGACAACTACCATGAATCGACACCTAAGGTCATTCCACTCAGGGGCCATCTGCAAGGTTGTACCTTGCGAGGAGCGTTGCAGGTTGACTTCGTCTACTTCATCCTCTGTTTCTGATCCTGTCACCACAAGGAACACTCCTGTGGGACAGCGTATTCCTCAAGCTGCCTCACAGGTCATACGCAATGCTGATGACCCTTACCTTTCGAGGGTCACAGTTATGTGTATGCACTCTGACGCAGTACTGTGCAGGGGGGAGAGACTTCGTAGTGCTTTTGAGGCTATCGTTTCAGAGCACGAAAAAGTCTGCTCACTAACCAAGTGAAACCCACTCTACATCTTCCTCTCTCAGCTCGCCCTTTCTTATCCCCGTGGTTGGTGTCCCCCCTTACCCTCCTTTCCCCTCCTCTCCTAGAGTCTCTTGTATAAAAAAACAAAAAAAATTGAAAACAAAAATAAAAATAAAAAAAGGCTCTTTTAAGAGCCGCCTTTTATAGTAAAAAAATAGAAGTGAAAATAAATGAAGCAGGACTCTGTGTATTTTTTTGAAGTCTGCGGACAGTCCGCGGACATCTAAAATTTTGGGGTGCTACCCTATCATAACCATTGCAGTTTTATCTGGGAGGAAGTGGTGGCTCTGAAAAGAGCCTTTTGGTGGTGTTTATTTGTGTTTGAAAAATTTGAAATGCTCAACACCTACTATAAAATGGATGCTGTAATTCCAAAAAAGGGTGCAATGCATTTTGTACATTTCTCAAAAAAATCTGATTGCCAGCATAAGTAAGATGGACTCCATCTCTGCGAAATATGTATGTACTACGAAAGATATTTTCATTGTGAAAAGAGGACCTGCCAAAATCTTTTAGAAAGGCACAAACAGCCTCATTGACATTGCGCACTGCTTTCTCCCTTTGTGGACCAAATAAAGAAGATCGAAGCCACATTTGTCTCTGTGCAATCCGTGAAAAAATTATTTGAGAATTTGGAAACATGTCCATGACCTTCCCAAGTCCTTCTTTCATTGCAAATTGCAAAGAAATTCCAGACACATGTCCTAAACTGTTCCCTCCACAATGAATTACAATTATGTCTGGATGTTGCTCTGTTTCCAAAGTAGCACAGAGAGGTAGCAAGTCCAACCACTTCATTCCACATACTCCATGCCAGTGCACTTCCACATGTGGGAATCCAAGATCTACAGCTACTCCACAGCTTTCTGCATGCACCTTCAACCAATGTATCCACGAGTCTCCCAAAATCCAAACAATCTGTTTTTTGAAACACACAGCCATATCTATCTGTTCTTCTCTCAGCAAAAAGAGTATCTGAGAAACTCTCTCCAGGCACAACACACCCACTAAACTTTCCTGGCCAATTCCTTTCTCTGATGTCCGCGGACTACCGCCATGTCCGTGGACATATCGTAATATGAACAGTCCTTCTACCATTTCCTTTTCACTTTCTGTGCCATTCCCTCATTGGATATAGCTAAGAAGGCACATGAACATCCACCAATCACATCCAAGACCTCTAGATCTAACTGCATCATCATAGATCAGCACTTTCAATGTACTGTTAATCTCTCTGAGTACAAGTGTCATATCATTTGAAAGCACCTTCTACCAGAAATACTGTACAAGACTCCAAGATTTCTACTTACATTATGAAGTCCACAAGGCATACAAATGATATTTTGGTTGGTACAGTTAGTCATTACAATACATTGTATGCATTAAGAACATATGATATATATTCAACTAATGCAACACATCTTATGTGAATAAGATAGTTTTCATAATTTTGAGGAAGGCACTAAGGGTCAATGTCCATTAAAAAAATCAATGTCTAAATTAAAAACAATGCTTTATACAAACAGAATTCCGTATTTGTATCCTTTACAATTGCAGTGAAGACCATTCTCCTGAAAAGAAGCAGCCAAATTTGAAGTACAAAGAACAACTAAGAAGACACCTGCTCATTTCGGACAAAAAGTAAATTGAATACCACCATATTATTTGTACTATTATTCAAACACACTGTAAGGTTAATTCATACTATTTCTGTGTCTAAAAATAGAGATTGGCACTATTCTGTCTACAAATCCCCATTTCTTAAACAGAGATTTACAGGCAAAATGACACACAATTTCTTAGTTTTTGACACACAAATAACCCAACTGAACCCCTATAATTTTGATATTATAGAACAAACAACTGTTTTAGTTATATATTATTAGATTAACTAGTTCTACTTCTCGCCACCACCTGCTTACTTTCTACTATCATCTGAACCCCAGTTTAGTAGCACATACATTCAAGAATAACCATCCCACTAGTTGTAGTTGACCAATGCACAATCACACACCATTACATACATCTTTATTATCTTACTCACACACTCATGCAAACAGCACACTACACTAAGAACACCCCAACCCATACCTTCTTTATTTTTTCAACAGACACTAAAGAATGCCTACCAAAAATCAAGTCTGTAGAAAGCAACGCAGAAACAGCGCAAATGAAAATAGAAGTGTCCAAAACAAGCATCCATCTCTATCAGAATTTGTAAAAAAAAGTTAAAACAAAACAGCTAATACAGTCATTTAGTGAAACAAAACAAACTTCAAGTAGAGAAACCTTGCCTCCTCTATCAAAATGTAAAACAAACCACAAATCAATTAACAAAAAATCAGCTACCACTACAGATAAAACTGCTCCTATAAATCTTGATATAGTGCAAACTAAGCATACCAATGAAAGTATTTTAGCAAAATCTTATAAAAACAGGAGAGAAATCAAACTCAACCCTTAAAACCTATCATAGGAAAATAATTTTAGAAGCATTGATAGACAGTGAGATCCTTCTCAAAAGAAAGTTATATATTTTAGTGTTAAACAAAATGAAACCACTAACAAAACTAATGACTAAATTACAAAAAAGACTTCTCAATAAACGAAACGTCAACAGAAATAACTTCTTAAGTATCTGTTGAGGTGAATGGAGTGACACTACAAGCACAGAACCATACTTTAATGAAGAAGCATACAAACAAAAGCAAACAAACACAATTGACATCCATAGCAGTGGACAAGGTTATGAAAAAGTTAATAATACCATAATGGAACAAGAAATACTACTTACAAAAATATTCCCAGAAAACTTAGAATTACCTCTCCATTCAACTGAATCAGAACGTCTAGTATACAAATGGCCATGCACGTCAATGTGTAACATTCCCAAAGAATCTTTCAAGTCTTTACGCCAATTCCTCATTCAATATGTGAAAGGCAAAGACAAAATGAAAATTAAACTACTGCAAAATATGGATACCTGTCCAATGTGCAAGTACACAGGACTACAAGGACATTCATTGGCCTGCATTTCAGGACCTACTAGCAAAACCACCTTCCATTATATCAAAATGATATCAACACATCATTCAACTATAAGAAATCTAGTCTATAAACTGTACTATGCTAAAAGTCCTGCTTTAGCACTAGCCAATTTAAATAACATTCTTCTACATGGTACAGCAAAAGACCTACTTGAAGAAATCGACTATATCCAGAAAAAATATTTAGCAAGTGAAAGCCACTTACAGAATGAAATAGCTTTAAAGCAAATTAGCAACAATTCTATACATGACAACCTTCTACTACACACATACAAAAAAGAAATACTGAAATTTAAAAGTACATCTGCTGAAGTACCAAACCATGTGTGTGTATGTTGCTGTAGAACTTTCTATAAAAGTAACACAAAAACTGTAGACCTAACATATAAAATAGAAGACAATGAAGATTCTAAATGGTTTGAATTAGCTCTCTACCTTATAGCAGAAAACAAATACGAAATAACTGACCCCTTAATACTTTGCAGTTACTGCACTACAAAACTTGACAACAACCAAACTCCTTCACAGGCTATCACAAATAATTTGGAATTATTTCCACTACCAAAACCCCTACAACAATCAATTTATATGAGAGCATCATAATTAAAACAGTGCACCCCTTTCAAGCAATAATACGCCTTCAACCAAAAACAGTAAAAAAAATTAACTCCCTCTGAATTCTTGAAAGGTATTCGTGGAAAAGTAGTGTATTTACCATTAGACCTAAAAGAAAATGTACACACTCTAGGAGTGCAAGGTCCGATGGAGCAATCTTTAATTATTTTAGTAAATGGTCTACCTACAAAAGACAAAATAATTTGGCAACAACTGGTAGATTTACATAAAGTTAGACAAGCTTTGCAATATCTAAAAGACAATAATGAATACTACAAAGAAATTAATATTGAAGAAAACTTGAAGGATACCACTGAAATAATTCAAGGGAGCACAAGAAGCTGGTCAATTTGAGCCCCTAGATCCTGCTACAATATCCAATACTTAAGACCATTATGCAATTCACCCATTGCATTCTAATGACACCGTAGAAGGTGCACTAGAAACGTACCAAATGCGTCAAACAAAAGGATCACCAATCAGCCTATGGGAAAAAAGTATAGAAGCACGTGCTTTTCGTCTACTTTTTCCTACTGGCAAAGGAGGAAGGTTATGATGATAGACCTATTGAAATAACAGCATCAGAATATCACTTATTACGGATGTATTCTGTAGATCCCAGATTTAGCCAAAATGTGGAATACATATTCCATCTACTCTTTGAAAGTGAACTAGCAACTTTATGTTACGGAGTGGCACACACATTAAAATCAGGATCCCACTTTCAAAATATGTCAGCTACACAATTATTACAAAAAGTGCAACAAAAAGATGAGGTTTTACAATAAAATATTACAAATCTATTAGCAAATATGCGTGGTACTATAGAATACTGGTTTCGACGTCACAGAGATGTACGTTGTATGATAAGAAACCTTGGCCCACCTACTTGGTTTGTTACATTAAGTTGTTCAGAATATGCATGGGAAGATTTACATGATTTCCTACGCATATCAAACAAAAACAAAACAAACATAGATATACTAACACCTGGAGAACTTTGTTCTCTAGATCCTATTAATGTTTCAAGATATTTTCACCATCGCTTCATTGCTATGCTACTCTTTATTTGTAATAAAACTGCTCCTCCCCTTGGAGAAGTGCAACACTTCTTTTGGGGAAAAGAATACCAAGCCAGAGGAGCACCACATATCCACATGCTTTTATGGATTAAAGATCTCCTAAATTTGGTCAAGACAATGACGCCACTGTTTTACAGTTTATTGAAAAATATGTCACTTGTCAAATTCCATCAGAAGCAACAAATAGTGATCTTCAAGCACACATTTTACAATTTCAGAGACAGAAATGTGACAAATATTGTTGTCGCAAACACAAAAACAAAAGGAAATACTACACCAAATGCCGCTTTGGTTTCCCTAGACCGGTTACAAAAACAGGTCAAGTGAACAACTTCATGTCTTCAGTTAGACATAGTGTTAAAGGCAAATCACCTAAAAATACATATTACATAAAAAGAACAGAAGAAGAAAAATATATCAATGATTACAATCCAATCATTGCCCGCTTATGGAATGCAAACATAGATGTGCAGTACATTGCAGGGAGTTCCACTACAGTTGCACGATATGTTACAGCATACTAAACCAAAGCAGAAAAACAGAGCTACAAGACCTCTGGAATGACCTGTCATCAGACAAAACACTGTCTCAAGAATTATACAGCTTGGGCATAAAAATGCTCTCCCATAGAGAATGTTGCTCCTATGAAGCAACACATTGTTTAACTGGTACTGCTTTGTATGGAAAATCTGAAAACATAGTCTTGGTCCTGCTGAATCTAGAAAAAGAGTTCTAAAATCATACGAAGATATAGAAACAATAGCCAAACATGATCCCAACAGCCAATACATTTTAAAAACCAATTTGCTGGACACAATCTACCCAAACAGAAGTACCACTTTGGAAACCATGTGTCTATACCACATAGCTCAAAACTTCACATACAAAAATAATATAAAACCCGATGAAACAAAAGGTAGATACAGAGTGACAAATTGTGAAGGCAGCTTAGTAAAACTCACCAAACCAAATTTAATTAATCATATCAAATTGTCATTAAAGACTCCTCAGCATAAAGAACTATATTACATTTCCCTGCTACAACTCTTTAAACCATGGAGAAAAGAAGAAGAAATACTAAATAACTATGACTCCTATGAAGATGCTTTCAAAGCAAATGAAAGCACTATAACTGATGTAAACTTTACACAGTACAAAACAGTACAAAACAATGTTGCACAATGAACAGCAACACGAAGAAGCACTGCAGGCCCAACTAGATAAGGACACTCCTGACAGTAGTCAACCTTCTGTAACAGGAAGCCAAGAACCACTGTGAGAGTCACTAAAAGCAAATGAGGCAGAATTAGCTATGACATAAGTAGAAAACAGCATGTGTCAGTATGAAGATAAAGAAGACTTAACTATACTACAATCAAAACTAAACAATGAGCAACGTAGCATTTTTGAAGAAGTAACAAAAGAAATTGCACATGGTGTACAACATGAAAACAAAGAATGCACCTGCCAAAATTACAAACCTATACTACTGTACGTCAGTGGTGAAGCTGGATCTGGCAAAACATTCTTAATCAAAATCATCAGTAAATTCCTTCAACAATTGACAAACAACAAACTGTCAGCTGTTGTCACTGCCTCCACAGGTTTAGCTGCCTACAACATAGGCGGTGTCACTTTACACCGATTACTACTCCTGCCAGTAGAACACCAAAACAAATTAGACTATTACAAACTTTCTGCAGAAGCTGCAATGGAACTACGCACAGTATTAAAACAAATGAAAATGCTGCTAATAGATGAAGTGAGCATGGTCTCCAACCTAATGTTGGCCTTGATTCACCTCAGATTACAAGAAGTACTCAAAACAAACTCCATAGAGCTCTTTGGAGGAAAACACATTATTGTTTTCGGAGATCTTCTTCAATTGACACCAGAGAAAGGTGAGCCTATTTTTAAAACCTTAGGACACAAACTCTGCCGTAAAACTGTTGGCAGCATTGGAAATGTCACCCTTTGGCAACATTTCCAATACAGAGAATTAACAGAAAACATGCAGCAATCTGCAGATCTCACTTATGCCAACATCTTAAAAAGTATTAGAGTTGGTATATTATCTCAAGAAGCACAGGCAATATTGAAAACCCGGCACATTCATGCACTTTATGGCCATAATGCATGTGCTACGGATGTTATGGAACAATTAGCCCACAATCATGTCAGTTGTATGGCCTTAATGCCAACTCTTGCAAACTGTTTCAAATTCAATGAAACAATGTTAAAAAAAGAAATGCAACCAATAATTGAAATTAGCACCACAGACAAACTAGACATACAAGGTATGACACTACTCATGTGTGAATAAGCCACAACAAGACTAAATAGTTTAGAAAATTCAATCTCCAACACAGCTGGATTGGAAAAAATATTAAAATTATACTTAAATTGCAGAGTAATGCTTAAACATAACCTTGACGTGGATCAAGGACGAGGTAATGGAGCACTGGGTACAGTTGTTGGCTTTCAAACATACCCACGTTACAACAACATTCAGTTTGTCAATATTCTCTTTGACAAACTTTCAGAAGTGAAAAGGATAGGATGTTCAACGGCTCCATTCCTTCTTTTCAAAGACATGTATGTACGAAGAGAACAATTTTCTCTAACTCTTGCATATGCAGTCACCATTCATAAATCACAAGGTCTTACCCTAGACAAAGCATTGATAGACATTGGTAACACAGTCTTTAAAGAAGGCATGAGCTACGTAGCACTATCACGCTTACGTACACTTGACGGTCTATTTCTAATCAACTTTGATGCAAGTGAAGTAAACGCTGATATTTCTTGCATTTCAGAATACAATAGACTGTACACCCCCCATCTAAAAACATATCCTATTCCACAAAAAGTAAAATATTCTAAAAGAAAACTAAATGAAACAGAAATGCAACAGGATGACACTGCAAATCCTGCAAAGAGATTAAAAGAAAGTAATACTTCATCAAGTACCACAATCAAAAAAGAACTGATTAGGGAAAGTAAACCAGGTACTTCTTCAAAGAAGGAAGACAAACTCCAAAAAAAGCACTAAGATACAGAACTACCTGGTAAATGGTATAAGTTTCTACGCAAATGTAGCAATGAATATTCTATTTCAATTACCACCAATAGTTGACAACATTTACTTACACAGTTCAGACCAATTGTGTTTGCAAATGTTAGTACTTCATAGAAACGCAACAAACAATCCTGACAACACGCATAGTGTTTATGGAATAAGACAACAATTGGACTACTGTGCTGGAATGGTGAAATTCACTATAAACTCACAGGAAGATCCACAAGAATTTCTAATGTACTTATTACAAGTACCGGAAAACAAAAACATACCTATAAATTAAATCTTCCAGATTTCATACATGTGGAAACATACATGCACTCTCTGCAACAATGTGACACAATAAGAAATCCCCAATGAACGCTTCATATATATATCAATACCAAATTGTGAATCCATTCCATTTCTGAAACTTGTACAAAATGCAAACCATGGTAGATTATGTACTACCTGCAATTCAGATAATCGCTCCACCTTACTAATACAAACACACAGTAAATACGTAATGCTAATGCTTCTACGTTACAATGCAGATGGTACCAAAAACAACTGCAAGCTGACTGGATTCACACATTGTCAAGGATCACTTGGTAAGAAAACCTTCACCACAATAGATATAATCTACCACACAGGAGCCACAACCAATGCAGGGCACTTTACTGCATATATAAAAAAGAATTGTGGATGGTTTGAATGTAATGATAGTACCATTACTCTAAAGCAGAGATTACCTGCAAATCTTACAAACGCTTATTTAATTTTCTTAAAACCAAAATGTATTAACTAAACTGTACTTAAACATTAACTAAATTGCTATTAGAAAACTATAAACGGTTACAATATGCCAACAGCTATATAACTGCCCCAAGATTCTCCAACAACTAAACAGATAAATGAATAGCACTAAATTATATAAAAAAATAAACAGTTAGAATACGCCAACTGGTATCTAACTAACCCAAGATTTTCAATAACCAAACAGATAAATCAATACCACTACATTGTAACAAAAAATAGACAGTTAGAATATGCCAACTGTTATCTAACTAACCCAAGATTTTCAATAACAAAACAGATAAATCATTACCACTTCATTATAAAAAATAGACTGTTAGAATATGTCAACAGGTATGTAACTGCTCCAGAAATCTGCAAAAAGACAATGTATAGAGCATTAGACAGAAATAACAAGTGAACACTAAAAACAAACAAACAAATAGACTGTAGCATAATAAAAAAAGGTTTTTTTTTAATCCAACATGGATTTTTTTTTCTCCCACAGACCCAATGATTTTAGCAACAAACACAGAAACTGAGGAAATTGCACAGTACACTGGTTTGTAATCTACTAAATATGAGGGTAAAAAAATGTTGATTATTCAATGTTATAAATTGTTACAAAATACCAATACTAACATGATATTTTCTTTTATCACAGAAATAAACAAGAGATACATGTACTCCAGTTACTAAACCAAACAAGAAGTATATTATATTATGTACAACCATCACAGCAAATTACACCCATAGTGACTTATTACTTTGCTGCCTATAAATGTGATCTTGTCCATGCACCCAAGACTATAGACCCTGCCCACAACCACCACAGCATATCACACCCATAGTGGCTTATAACTTTGTTGCTTATAAATTTGTTCTTGGATCCAAAAGTTATAAGCCACAATGGGTGTGATATGCTGCGGTGGTTGTGGCCAGGGCATAGAGTCTTGGGAGCATGGCTGTATGGCCATGCTCCCAAGACTCTATGCCCTAGTCACAACCATCACAGCATCTCACACACATAGAGTCAGACATTTCAACCATACAAAATGGACAATTTTAATGTCCGCAGACATCATGAGTGTCCTTAGAAACATTTTCAACTTGCCTACGAACGGTACGGACAGACATAGCGTCCTCAGGACACCCTCATTTCGTTTATTTACGAACATCCCAGGACACATAATGTGTTCTAAGAACACTTTGAACATGCTTGCGAACATGTATTCTTAGAACAATTTGAAATTGCTTGCGAACAGAATGGACAGGCATACCGTCCTCAGGACACCCCCATTTTATTTATTGACGAACATCCCAGGACACAAGATGTGTTCTTAGAACAGATTCAACTTGCCTGCGAACAAAACGAACAGGCTTACCATCCTCAGAACACACCCATTTTGTCTATTTTCAAACATTTCAGGACACCGCCAGTGTTCTTAGAACACTTTCAGCTTGCTTGTGAACAATACGGACAGGCGTAGTGACCTCAGAACACCC
This sequence comes from Ambystoma mexicanum, assembly GCF_040938575.1. Lineage (NCBI taxonomy): Eukaryota > Metazoa > Chordata > Amphibia > Caudata > Ambystomatidae > Ambystoma > Ambystoma mexicanum. The sequence continues at coordinate 547,353,359 of NC_090936.1, forward strand.
CCATTTCGTTTATTTAGAACATTTTAGAACATCCGCATTGTCCGCAGACAAAACGAACACAACAGGGGAGTCTACCACCTAAATAAATACAACATTTAACCCATCTCTTACTCCCCCACCCTCCCCAAACACTTTCACACAACAACACACTCTACGAAATACTATTTTTCAACAAGGTTTCACTGCGCTGTCCGCGGACGTCCGCAAATCCAAGGTGGCGAGCACTCCCAAAAATCTGACGCACTTCACGCTCTTCACCATCCAATCACCGAACACGTTGCATGTCCGCGGACATGTCGTAACCCGATTAGCCAATCAGGACACTGTCCGCGGACCGAACAGGGAAGTGTGTCCGCAGACCGAACATAGATATCACTAATTTTGTGTGACCTACTTTTTGGTCATTTTAAAAGAAACCACTGGACAGATTTCCACCAAATTTGCGAAAGCACCCTTTCGGGACCAAGCCGCTGCTCCTGGTCCAAATTTGGTGAAAATCCGTCCAGCGGTTTGGGCTGTAGGCGTGAGCAAAGTTTTTTCCCCATTCAGTCTATGGAAAAAAAAGAAGTTTTGGGACCCCCCTTATAACTTTGCCCCCCCTGGACCAAACCTCACCAAACTTTGCATACAAATTCAGAGTGGGCCATATACTCATTTTGCAGAGTTAGGCGTGGATTCATCCAGGGAGAGCGAAGTTATAGGCCGCCCAAAAAGTGCTCTTCCTATGGAAACAGCAACTTAACCATAACTACACAGCCACTACCGTGGCTGTGTAATATATATATATATATATATATATATATATCTATATATATATATATATATATATATATATATATATATATATATATATATATATATATACTAGTGACATATACATACAGGCATATATTATGTGAGACAGGGCCCCTGTCTCTCGTCAAACACCACCCTTTCCTCATGACACTGAAGAAACACAATCCCAATATGGTATCTGGCACAAACCTACCACACTGTGCTCCATGAGGCAAAGACCAAACACATCACTGTTTGTACCACCTCGCTACTGGCCTTCTGGAAGCACATGCCTGATATGTGGGTGACTGCTCCACAACTGATCCTGCAAAGGGAATGCCCTGACATTTACAGAGACTCAACAGAACTCTATCCATTAGAAATTGCTCGAATCCTTTCCTTGCTGCCGTCCTGAGAGCGCTCTAACAGGGTGGGCTGTGTGTGCGCTTTTTCTCTCTTCCCTTCTCTTTAGTTCCACTGACCCCTGCCCTGCTTAACACAGTGTACCATTCAAGCCTTATTGACTGCAATGTATGAATAATGTGAACATCTGTAATGCCTGCCTCTTTGTGGAAGGAACACATCATGTACACAGACAGGCACTGATAAGGGGATAAATAAATAAGGAATCTAGGAAGGCTCCTTAATCCGTAGTGCTTTTCAAATGCTTCATTCTATCTCTCCCTGAGGAAGTGGTCAAGACCATGAAAGCATACAAATACATTACTTTTTTAGCCTAATTAAGGTGTAGACCTACTGTTTTGTTTTGCATCACACTGTATTCTACCCTTGGCTAACTGATATTGAAAAATAATGTCAGGTTTTCTTCTAAAGCTATTAATGTCAGATTCCTCCTGTCACAGTTACACAATTGTATTATTTAGATATACTCAATGGATTGACTTACATGAAACACTTCCTCTCTCAGTTATATTGTGAGATTTATCTTAGATTTCATGTGAATATCCTATGTAATGGTAGATAGTCTTGCAGGGGTGCCAGCAGGGATCAGGACATGTAGTTTTGGCAATACAGCTGGTTAGGTGGAATTCTGGCATCATGTTTTAATATAATGCACCTGGACCATACAACTTCGATTGTCACACATAAGTAGATTTTTATCTGATAATGAGTGGATTTCATGTGAATATTTCTGGACTAGATTACTTGATGGTTCCTACACTCCACTGAATATGGCGCCTTGTTGGGTAACTCAGACAATAATAGCTGTCACTTTGCCTGTTTTTCAAAAAATTAATGTAGAATTAATTATGTTTTTATTGATTGTTTTTTAGAAATATGTGGATGAAATTGGAATGATGGTTAGTTAGTGTTTATGGATTGTTCTATTATTTTTTATAATGTGAAACGTTTACACAAATACACACATAAATAATAAAACAAAAATAATAATAATTGTACTCAATGTAATGACCTCTGAAGGATGCAGGTCCCAGTCATCCCTCTGGGTTCGTCATTGTGACTAGCAGAATGGATCCATATCAGAGGTGATGACATAAAATCTCCCCTGGAATCTGTTTCATAGCCATGTATGAAAAGGCATATGTCACCAAAGCAATCCAGGAGAATTCCATCAAATGGCCTGAAATTTAGCCAAAGAGAAATAATGGACTTTTGGAATATACATGTCAGGAGGATAACGATTTCTTAGTGAGGTAAGGCAGCCATCATCTTCTTTAGTAGCATCTAAGTAGAAGATTGTCCCATGTTATATCCTTAAAGAGGCACAATTAATTGCCAAATAAAGCAAGCAGGAGTATGGCTTGCTTAGATCTGCGTGGTGCCTTAATTATCCATTCAAAAAGTCACCCAATCAAAGCTTTATTATTTTGGAGAAAATGCATTATATCTTCATTTGTTTTTCATTAAAGGCCATTAGAAAAGTTAACCAAGCTGACCACCTACATTGAAGCAATAAAAAAAGACATCCGCCCCAAAAAAAAAAACACAACTTTTAACACTACAGAATACATCTTGGAAATTAGAATGTGTTCATAAAGCTCTGGTTCTGGAGTTCAACGTCTATACTCGTCCATACTTCACACTTGTTCATTCTGAATGACAACATGCACATGCAAAGGGCATGCATGGCCTGTTGGGATGTGAAGCACCATTTGCGTGCATGGCTGTGAAGAGGTGGTGCTATATCCATCAGGGAATAGCATTCTCGCTTCTTCATACTCATAGCATTAGTTTTGAGCTATGCTATCTTTCTCTTCAGAGAAACATTGAGCCAATAACTGAAAATGGTACCGTTTTCATTGCATTCCTATACAACATTATATTTATTGCTGATTTCTGATAATTACACTTCAAAAATAAATATTTTTTTTAACTAAAAACATGACGTGAAATCAAATACATATCATTGCTGACAATTAGGGTTTCACTCAGACTATTTTCCAAAAAGCAGTAACCTGGGTTTTCAGAGGACTTGGTGATGCTGTACACACAAGAGAAAATAATTTCCTAAGTAGGATTTTCATCGAAAGCATAAGAAAATACATTCATTTTTAAATATGTCTGTGGAATAATTCCTCTCTTCTAGATGTACCTGTTAAATTCTGGGAGGTAGTCCAGTGATACTCCACACAGTGCAGTACTAAGGGCAACTGAAGCTGGGTGTTTGCAGCCAAGGGAAGGTGAAAAGTTGCCCTCTCTTTTCAGAATATGCTGTACATGTGCTGATCTTCCTCTAGTATTTATAGTGTGTGTGCTCTCATTAGGGACCCGATCTCTGAAGTGCCCAACCTTTGCACCTGCGCTAGACAAATGAATGGTAAATATGAGGCGCATGCATGGCAATCGTCTGCATGCAGACATGTATGAATGCTGCTGAACACAGAACAGGGATGGATTGCATAATATCTTAAAACTCACGCTAAATGACTGACGGACTGATGACCTTAAAGGGTGATTCATTGGCTGCCTTACATACTAAGTGAACATATGAAGCAATTGGTTATTCACTGAATACAAATGATCACTTGAGAGACGATTTAACTTTGGCAGAAGATGTCTAATCATAAGCCAGTGCTATGTGGAGCGGTTTCTGGGCACTCCATTCATGGTCATAATGCTGTAACAGAAGCAGCATTTAAATCTTACTATCATCGAGGCTCATTTTCATCAGAGCCGTAACGTTAAAGAAAGGGGTAAAAGCCTTGTGCAAGGCTTTTACACCTTCTATTAATTTCATGGCTCAATTTCGAGCATTTGTGTAGAGGAGAGATAGAGCAATTAAACACTGCCTGAAATGTGAGCACGGTAAGCAGTGCTCACAAGCAGTGTTCACAAGTGCTTGCATGTCGGGCAGGGTTTCATTGTTTTGTGAGGGCCGCTTGCCCTACGTGCATGGCAAGCAGCATTCACAATTGAACAAAAAAAATAAAGCATCCTGCCGTGCAAGCATGCGAGGCAGGGTTTAACTTCAATTGTGAACACTCCTTACCATGCACACATCGTTTACTCACTTTGCGAGGTGAAGTGCAAAGTTGCAGGCCAGAAGGCTGCATGCACAAGTGTACAACACCGTTTGCCCTGCACTTTTGCACTTCAGCGTGCAAATGACAAAAATGGGCTGGCGGAGAGCCCCTAGATGTATGTCAAAAGTAATCATTTGAACAAAATGAGCTCCAATGCCACAACAGATTAGCTTTTGATAATTTACATGGTACAACAACAACAACAATAACAAGTAAGTCAATATGAATCATGTTGATGAGCAGGTAGGGGGATTGGAATATCAGAAATAGATTACTATTCTGGGTGTCATTCAGCTGCAGCACCATGTGCCTCAGCTATCTGCCATTTTAGGGTCAGTCATTTTGTAACAATCTGGGATTACCACAGGCGGTACTGCAGCCAACGTCACCGTTTTCCTATTGCTGCAGTTGTAACAGTACTAACCACCCAATGCAAGGCCAATCCTGTTCAGGCCTGGCCTCACCTTCATCACAGACCATCTAACCGGCTGCATCATGTGACTTATGGAAAGCTGGTGCTGCTTTCATCACATGTAGACATCGGCAGCAGTATCACATTAACTGGCAAGAATTGTTGGTGAAATCAATCTACAGTTATAGATCCTTTGGAGGATCAGGCTTACCCCCTAACATGTTGTGTGTGTAATGTTGCTATGTAAATTACAAATGACTCCTTTGTAGACCTCTCAACGGTGAATCCAGTTTAATATCTAAATTCTATGAAAGTAGTCCCTTATTAACCCTGCAAGTGAGGTCCTTCTGCCGAATTGAATGGTGGACCTTTTTGCTGTAGCCAACAGCTGAACAGTTGAGTATCGCTGATGATTAGTGTTAATTGATTTGAGGAAAACAGTGGGACTTGTAATGTCTCCCACTTGGTCATTGAACTGCATGCTGTGGCAACTTACATCTGTGATATGCAGGACTGGGGATAGGAGGCGGATGATTTAATTTAATTTACTTTTTCTAATCTCCTTGTAGCCATTTTACTTTGTGCTCAGGCATGCCTTGCCTTGACTTGGGAGACCGGCGCCTCGTACCGGTTAGGCTCCCTTTGTATTGATTCTTTCTAACTCCCATGCACCCACTGCTCGACTCTGATATTCATATATATTCCGAGGTTCTGGCAAATTCCTGCGCGTCTGTGCTTGTCCGTGCAAGGACAGAGCTATGAGACTCCGGCATAAGAACTGGTGGTATACATTGTGCAGTTCTTTTGTATTTAGACCCCAAGGGTACACTTTTTCCCGCCTGACTGAAGTGTGTTACTCTGCCCAATAGAGAAAATGTTTCCAAACCTGTGCTGCACGCCTGTTTGCTCAATGCACGATTTTTATCAGTGCATAAGTTAGAGATGTTTTGATTTCTGCAAGACTATGCGCTTGATTTAGTGTCCATAACCGAAGCATTGTTTAATGCTGCAGCGGGCCCTGATATGGTCCATATTTTACCTGAGGACTCGTCTATTTTGCATATCGATCGCAATGCCAGTCACCCTGGTGGTGGTGTTGCTTTAATTTAAAAAAAAAATCTAAGCTGTTCAATACTATGCTGGTCTCTGGATGTAGAAATGGAATCCATGCTAGTGAGAATCTCACCTACTCCCTCTTTTACATTCCATCTTTAGATTGTATATCGACCACCATCATTTAGTTTGATGACCTTTGAAAAGGTGTTCTTCCCAAATATATTGGCTCTTGTTCTTTCATGAAATCATTTGTGTATTTTAGGTGATTTAAATGTTTGTTCTGACTCCCTTGACTGCTCTGCAGGAGTCTCCCTTTATCTTGAATGGAGAATGTATTTCTGCCTCAAGAAGGCATAGAATGCACACATATACTGGTACACACTCTTGACTAACAGGCTGATTCATGGAATAATTAGCGCGGCGCAAGTGGCCAAAAACGTGCGATTCGCAGTGGAATAGCGAAAATCGCAGTGCAAGTGAGAAAACCGCACGAAAAGCAGCGCACATCGATTCATGGAAGACCGTGCGCGAGAAAACCATCGGATGTGCACTAAAACAGTGTGCGGCGCGTTGGCGCACAGGCCATCTAACGGCGTGCGCCAGGTCACAGCAAAAATCGCACAGGCCACAGAGAAAATCGCAAATAGCGCGGCGCACACAACAAAAGTAGGCGTAACACGGGGCGTAACACTCGGAATGGGGAACAACTTGCCAAAATGTGGGCGTCACGGGGGAAGTACAGGGTGCAAGTGCACGGAACGCCCACACGCTCGCCTACAACACGTATTCATGGAATCGAATAGGGCAAAAAAGTGCACGGTCAAACCAGCGCACAGCCACAAACACGACCGCCACAAGAAAGCAGGCGGTAGCGTCTCTGCGCCTGTAATAAATGTGCGCCAAAAGGTGCGCCAACAAATAGCACCTATATACAGCTATGATGAATGTCCTATACTGTGGCCCTCCAGGACAAATGACGTGCAAAGGGGTACCCACAAACACGGACACCCGCTGACTGAAAAATAACGGGTGCGCGGGAACTTTCACACGCGATTTGGCAGGGTACGAGGATTTCAGGGGTGCGCGGGAAGTTCCACACGCGATTTGGCCGGGTACGTGCGCGGGAATTTCCACACGCGACTTGGCTGGGTACGTGGATCTCAGGGGTGCGCGGGAAGTCTCACACGCGATTTGGCAGGGTATGTGGATTTCAGGGGTGCGCGGGAAGTTCCACACGCGATTTGGCCGGGTACGTGCGCGGGAATTTCCACACGTGACTTGGCTGGGAACGTGGATCTCAGGGGTGCGCGGGAAGTCTCAGACGCGATTTGGCAGGGTACGTGGATTTCAGGGGTGCACGGGAAGTTCCACACGTGATTTGGCCGGGTACGTGCGCGGGAATTTCCACACATGATTTGGCTGGGTACGTGGATCTCAGGGGTGCGCGGGAAGTCTCACACGCGATTTGGCAGGGTACGTGGATTTCAGGGGTACGCGGGAAGTTCCACACGCGATTTGGCCGGGTACGTGCGCAGGAATTTCCACACGCGATTTGGCTGGGTACGTGGATCTCAGGGGTGCGCGGGAAGTCCCACACGCGATTTGGCAGGGTACGTGGATTTCAGGGGTGCATGGGAAGTTCCACACGCGATTTGGCCGGGTACGTGCGCGGGAATTTCCACACGCGATTTGGCTGGGTACGTGTATTTCAGGGGTACGCGGGAAATTCTACACGCGATTTGGCTGTGTGCTCCCAGGTATTCCCTGTACACCCTCCACGGCCCCTGCAGGCAGCCGACACCACAGGGGACTACCCTGCACAACTGCTCATGTCACCCAGCACGCCCACCCCCCAGCAGTGTGGGGCACCCTTCACCAGGCCCCCACTCATGTCCCCTATCATCCCCACCCCCCAGCATCCAGGAGCACCCTCCACCAGGCCCCCACTCATGGCCCCCTGCACCCCCACCCCCCAGCAGTGCAGGGCACCCTCCACCAGGCCCCCACTCATGTCCAACTCATGTCCCCCTGCACCCCCACCCCCCAGCATCCAGGGCACCCTCCACCAGGCCCCCACTCATGTCCAACTCATGTCCCCCTGCACCCCCACCCCCAGCATCCAGGGGCACCCTCCACCAGGCCCCCACTCATGTCCAACTCATGTCCCCCTGCACCCCCACCCCCCAGCATCCAGGGCACCCTCCACCAGGCCCCCACTCATGTCCAACTCATGTCTCCCACCACCCCCACCCCCCAACCACCATGGGCAGCCCCCACCAGGCCCCCACCCATGTCTCCCACCACCCCCACCCCCCAGCCACCATGGGCATCCCCCACCAGGCCCCCACTCATGTCCCCTATCACCCCCACCCCCCAGCAGTGCAGGGGCAGCCTCCACCAGGCCCCCACTCATGTCTCCCACCACCCCCACCCCCCAGCCACCATGGGCAGCCCCCACCAGGCCCCCACTCATGTCCCCCTACACCCCCACCCCCCCAGCAGTGCAGGGCACCTTCCACCAGGCCCCCACTCATGTCCAACTCATGTCCCCCTGCACCCCCACCCCCCAGCAGTGCAGGGCACCCTCCACCAGGCCCCCACTCATGTCCCCTATCACCCCCACCCCCCAGCATCCAGGGGCACCCTCCACCAGGCCCCCACTCATGTCCAACTCATGTCCCCCTGCACCCCCACCCCCCAGCATCCAGGGGCACCCTCCACCAGGCCCCCACTCATGTCCCCTATCACCCCCACCCCCCAGCATCCAGGGGCACCCTCCACCAGGCCCCCACTCATGTCCCCTATCACCCCCCCCAGCATCCAGGGGCACCCTCCACCAGGCCCCCACTCATGTCTCCCACCACCCCCACCCCCCAGCAGTGCAGGGCACCCTCCACCAGGCCCCCACTCATGTCCCCTATCACCCCCACCCCCCAGCATCCAGGGGCACCATCCACCAGGCCCCCACTTATGTCCCCCTGCACCCCCACCACCCCAGCATCCAGGGGCACCCTCCACCAGCCCCCCACTCATGTCCCCCTGCACCCCAACCCCCCAGCATCCAGGGGCACCCTCCACCAGGCCCCCACTCATGTGCAACTCATGTCCCCCTGCACCCCCACCACCCAGCATCCAGGGGCACCCTCCACCAGGCCCCCACTCATGTCTCCCACCACCCCCACCCCCCAGCAGTGCAGGGGCACCCTCCACCAGGCCCCCACTCATGTCCCCCTGCACCCCCACCCCCCAGCATCCAGGGGCACCCTCCACCAGGCCCCCACTCATGGCTCCCTGCACCCCCACCCCCCAGCAGTGCAGGGCACCCTCCACCAGGCCCCCACTCATGTCCAACTCATGTCTCCCACCACCCCAACCCCTCAGCAGTGCAGGGGCACCCTCCACCAGGCCCCCACTCATGTCCAACTCATGTCCCCCTGCACCCCCAACCCCAGCATCCAGGGCACCCTCCACCAGGCCCCCACTCATGTCCCCTATCACCCCCACCCCCCAGCATCCAGGGGCACCCTCCACCAGGCCCCCACTCATATCCCCCTGCACCCCCACCCCCCTGCCACCATGGGCATCCCCCACCAGGCCCCCACTCATGTCCCCTATCACCCACACCCCCCAGCAGTGCAGGGGCAGCCTCCAACAGGCACCCACTCATGTCTCCCACCACCCCCACCCCCCAGCCACCATGGGCAGCCCCCACCAGGCCCCCACTCATGTCCCCCTGCACCCCCACCCCCCAGCATCCAGGGGCACCCTCCACCAGGCCCCCAATCATGTCTCCCACCCCCCCACCCCCCAGCCACCATGGGCATCCCCCACCAGGCCCCCACTCATGTCCCCTATCACCCCCACCCCCCAGCAGTGCAGGGGCAGCCTCCACCAGGCCCCCACTCATGTCTCCCACGACCCCCACCCCCCAGCCACCATGGGCAGCCCCCACCAGGCCCCACTCATGTCCCCCTGCACCCTCACCCCCCAGCAGTGCAGGGCACCCTCCACCAGGCCCCCACTCATGTCCAACTCATGTCCCCCTGCACCCCCACCCCCCAGCAGTGCAGGGCACCCTCCACCAGGCCCCCACTCATGTCCCCTATCATCCCCACCCCCCAGCATCCAGGGGCACCCTCCACCAGGCCCCCACTCATGTCCCCCTGCACCCCCACCCCCCAGCCACCATGGGCATCCCCCACCAGGCCCCCACTCATGTCCCCTATCACCCCCACCCCCCAGCAGTGCAGGGGCAGCCTCCACCAGGCCCCCACTCATGTCTCCCACCACCCCCACCCCCCAGCCACCATGGGCAGCCCCCACCAGGCCCCCACTCATGTCCCCCTGCACCCCCGCCCCCAGCAGTGCAGGGCACCCTCCACCAGGCCCCCACTCATGCCAACTCATGTCCCCCTGCACCCCCACCCCCCAGTAGTGCAGGGCACCCTCCACCAGGCCCCCACTCGTGTCCCCTATCACGCCCACCCCCCAGCATCCAGGGGCACCCTCCACCAGGCCCCCACTCATGTCCAACTCATGTCCCCCTGCACCCCCACCCCCAGCATCCAGGGGCACCCTCCACCAGGCCCCCACTCATGTCCAACTCATGTCTCCCACCACCCCCACCCCCCAACCACAATGGGCAGCCCCCACCAGGCCCCCACCCATGTCTCCCACCACCCCCACCCCCCAGCCACCATGGGCATCCCCCACCAGGCCCCCACTCATGTCCCCTATCACCCCCACCCCCCAGCAGTGCAGGGGCAGCCTCCACCAGGCCCCCACTCATGTCTCCCACCACCCCCACCCCCCAGCCACCATGGGCAGCCCCCACCAGGCCCCCACTCATGTCCCCCTACACCCCCACCCCCCAGCAGTGCAGGGCACCTTCCACCAGGCCCCCACTCATGTCCAACTCATGTCCCCCTGCACCCCCACCCCCCAGCAGTGCAGGGCACCCTCCACCAGGCCCCCACTCATGTCCCCTATCACCCCCACCCCCCAGCATCCAGGGGCACCCTCCACCAGGCCCCCACTCATGTCCAACTCATGTCCCCCTGCACCCCCACCCCCCAGCATCCAGGGGCACCCTCCACCAGGCCCCCACTCATGTCCCCTATCACCCCCAACCCCCAGCATCCAGGGGCACCCTCCACCAGGCCCCCACTCATGTCCCCTATCACCCCCCCAGCATCCAGGGGCACCCTCCACCAGGCCCCCACTCATGTCTCCCACCACCCTCACCCCCCAGCAGTGCAGGGCACCCTCCACCAGGCCCCCACTCATGTCCCCTATCACCCCCACCCCCCAGCATCCAGGGGCACCATCCACCAGGCCCCCACTTATGTCCCCCTGCACCCCCACCCCCCAGCATCCAGGGGCACCCTCCACCAGCCCCCCACTCATGTGCAACTCATGTCCCCCTGCACCCCCACCACCCAGCATCCAGGGGCACCCTCCACCAGGCCCCCACTCATGTCTCCCACCACCCCCACCCCCCAGCAGTGCAGGGGCACCCTCCACCAGGCCCCCACTCATGACCCCCTGCACCCCCACCCCCCAGCATCCAGGGGCACCCTCCACCAGGCCCCCACTCATGTCCCCCTGCACCCCCACCCCCCAGCAGTGCAGGGCACCCTCCACCAGGCCCCCACTCATGTCCCCTATCACCCCCACCCCCCAGCATCCAGGGGCACCCTCCACCAGGCCCCCACTCATGTCCAACTCATGTCCCCCTGCACCCCCACCCCCCAGCATCCAGGGGCACCCTCCACCAGGCCCCCACTCATGTCCCCTATCACCCCCAACCCCCAGCATCCAGGGGCACCCTCCACCAGGCCCCCACTCATGTCCCCTATCACCCCCCCAGCATCCAGGGGCACCCTCCACCAGGCCCCCACTCATGTCTCCCACCACCCCCACCCCCCAGCAGTGCAGGGCACCCTCCACCAGGCCCCCACTCATGTCCCCTATCACCCCCACCCCCCAGCATCCAGGGGCACCATCCACCAGGCCCCCACTTATGTCCCCCTGCATCCCCACCCCCCAGCATCCAGGGGCACCCTCCACCAGCCCCCCACTCATGTGCAACTCATGTCCCCCTGCACCCCCACCACCCAGCATCCAGGGGCACCCTCCACCAGGCCCCCACTCATGTCTCCCACCACCCCCACCCCCCAGCAGTGCAGGGGCACCCTCCACCAGGCCCCCACTCATGACCCCCTGCACCCCCACCCCCCAGCATCCAGGGGCACCCTCCACCAGGCCCCCACTCATGGCTCCCTGCACCCCCACCCCCCAGTAGTGCAGGGCACCCTCCACCAGGCCCCCACTCATGTCCAACTCATGTCTCCCACCACCCCCACCCCTCAGCAGTGCAGGGGCACCCTCCACCAGGCCCCCACTCATGTCCCCCTGCACCCCCACCCCCCAGCATCCAGGGGCACCCTCCACCAGGCCCCCACTCATGTCCCCTTGCACCCCTACCCCCAGCATCCAGGGGCACCCTCCACCAGGCCCCCACTCATGTCCCCCTGCACCCCCATCCCCCAGCAGTGCAGGGCACCCTCCACCAGGCCCCCACTCATGTCCAACTCATGTCTTCCACCACCCCAACCCCTCAGCAGTGCAGGGGCACCCTCCACCAGGCCCCCACTCATGTCCAACTCATGTCCCCCTGCACCCCCAACCCCAGCATCCAGGGCACCCTCCACCAGGCCCCCACTCATGTCCCCTATCACCCCCACCCCCCAGCATCCAGGGGCACCCTCCACCAGGCCCCCACTCATGTCCCCCTGCACCCCCACCCCCCAGCCACCATGGGCATCCCCCACCAGGCCCCCACTCATGTCCCCTATCACCCACACCCCCCAGCAGTGCAGGGGCAGCCTCCACCAGGCACCCACTCATGTCTCCCACCACCCCCACCCCCCAGCCACCATGGGCAGCCCCCACCAGGTCCCCACTCATGTCCCCCTGCACCCCCACCCCCCAGCATCCAGGGGCACCCTCCACCAGGCCCCCACTCATGTCTCCCACCACCCACACCCCCCAGCCACCATGGGCATCCCCCACCAGGCCCCCACTCATGTCCCCTATCACCCCCACCCCCCAGCAGTGCAGGGGCAGCCTCCACCAGGCCCCCACTCATGTCTCCCACCACCCCCACCCCCCAGCCACCATGGGCAGCCCCCACCAGGCCCCCACTCATGTCCCCCTGCACCCTCACCCCCCAGCAGTGCAGGGCACCCTCCACCAGGCCCCCACTCATGTCCAACTCATGTCCCCCTGCACCCGCACCCCCCAGCAGTGCAGGGCACCCTCCACCAGGCCCCCACTCATGTCCCCTATCACCCCCACCCCCCAGCATCCAGGGGCACCCTCCACCAGGCCCCCACTCATGTCCCCCTGCACCCCCACCCCCCAGCAGTGCAGGGCACCCTCCACCAGGCCCCCACTCATGTCCCCTTGCACCCCCACCCCCAGCATCCAGGGGCACCCTCCACCAGGCCCCCACTCATGTCCCCCTGCACCCCCATCCCCCAGCAGTGCAGGGCACCCTCCACCAGGCCCCCACTCATGTCCAACTCATGTCTTCCACCACCCCAACCCCTCAGCAGTGCAGGGGCACCCTCCACCAGGCCCCCACTCATGTCCAACTCATGTCCCCCTGCACCCCCAACCCCAGCATCCAGGGCACCCTCCACCAGGCCCCCACTCATGTCCCCTATCACCCCCACCCCCCAGCATCCAGGGGCACCCTCCACCAGGCCCCCACTCATGTCCCCCTGCACCCCCACCCCCCAGCCACCATGGGCATCCCCCACCAGGCCCCCACTCATGTCCCCTATCACCCACACCCCCCAGCAGTGCAGGGGCAGCCTCCACCAGGCACCCACTCATGTCTCCCACCACCCCCACCCCCCAGCCACCATGGGCAGCCCCCACCAGGCCCCCACTCATGTCCCCCTGCACCCCCACCCCCCAGCATCCAGGGGCACCCTCCACCAGGCCCCCACTCATGTCTCCCACCACCCACACCCCCCAGCCACCATGGGCATCCCCCACCAGGCCCCCACTCATGTCCCCTATCACCCCCACCCCCCAGCAGTGCAGGGGCAGCCTCCACCAGGCCCCCACTCATGTCTCCCACCACCCCCACCCCCCAGCCACCATGGGCAGCCCCCACCAGGCCCCCACTCATGTCCCCCTGCACCCTCACCCCCCAGCAGTGCAGGGCACCCTCCACCAGGCCCCCACTCATGTCCAACTCATGTCCCCCTGCACCCGCACCCCCCAGCAGTGCAGGGCACCCTCCACCAGGCCCCCACTCATGTCCCCTATCACCCCCACCCCCCAGCATCCAGGGGCACCCTCCACCAGGCCCCCACTCATGTCCCCCTGCACCCCCATCCCCCAGCAGTGCAGGGCACCCTCCACCAGGCCCCCACTCATGTCCAACTCATGTCTTCCACCACCCCAACCCCTCAGCAGTGCAGGGGCACCCTCCACCAGGCCCCCACTCATGTCCAACTCATGTCCCCCTGCACCCCCAACCCCAGCATCCAGGGCACCCTCCACCAGGCCCCCACTCATGTCCCCTATCACCCCCACCCCCCAGCATCCAGGGGCACCCTCCACCAGGCCCCCACTCATGTCCCCCTGCACCCCCACCCCCCAGCCACCATGGGCATCCCCCACCAGGCCCCCACTCATGTCCCCTATCACCCACACCCCCCAGCAGTGCAGGGGCAGCCTCCACCAGGCACCCACTCATGTCTCCCACCACCCCCACCCCCCAGCCACCATGGGCAGCCCCCACCAGGCCCCCACTCATGTCCCCCTGCACCCCCACCCCCCAGCATCCAGGGGCACCCTCCACCAGGCCCCCACTCATGTCTCCCACCACCCACACCCCCCAGCAACCATGGGCATCCCCCACCAGGCCCCCACTCATGTCCCCTATCACCCCCACCCCCCAGCAGTGCAGGGGCAGCCTCCACCAGGCCCCCACTCATGTCTCCCACCACCCCCACCCCCCAGCCACCATGGGCAGCCCCCACCAGGCCCCCACTCATGTCCCCCTGCACCCTCACCCCCCAGCAGTGCAGGGCACCCTCCACCAGGCCCCCACTCATGTCTAACTCATGTCCCCCTGCACCCGCACCCCCCAGCAGTGCAGGGCACCCTCCACCAGGCCCCCACTCATGTCCCCTATCACCCCCACCCCCCAGCATCCAGGGGCACCCTCCACCAGGCCCCCACTCATGTCCCCCTGCACCCCCACCCCCCAGCCACCATGGGCATCCCTCACCAGGCCCCCACTCATGTCCCCTATCACCCCCACCCCCCAGCAGTGCAGGGCAGCCTCCACCAGGCCCCCACTCATGTCTCCCACCACCCCCACCCCCCAGCCACCATGGGCAGCCCCCACCAGGCCCCCACTCATGTCCCCCTGCACCCCCACCCCCCAGCAGTGCAGGGCACCCTCCACCAGGCCCCCACTCATGCCAACTCATGTCCCCCTGCACCCCCACCCCCCAGTAGTGCAGGGCACCCTCCACCAGGACCCCACTCGTGTCCCCTATCACCCCCACCCCCCAGCATCCAGGGGCACCCTCCACCAGGCCCCCACTCATGTCCAACTCATATCCCCCTGCACCCCCACCCCCCAGCATCCAGGGGCACCCTCCATCAGGCCCCCACTCAAGTCCCCTATCACCCCCACCCCCCAGCATCCAGGGGCACCCTCCAGCAGGCCCCCGCTCATGTCCCCTATCACCCACACCCCCCAGCAGTGCAGGGGCAGCCTCCACCAGGCCCCCACTCATGTCTCCCACCACCCCCAACCCCCAGCAGTGCAGGGCACCCTCCACCAGGCCCCCACTCATGTCCCCTATCACCCCCACCCCCCAGCATCCAGGGGCAAACTCCACCAGGCCCCCACTCATGTCCCCCTGCACCCCCACCCCCCAGCCACCATGGGCATCCCCCACCAGGCCCCCACTCATGTCCCCTATCACCCCCACCCCCCAGCAGTGCAGGGGCAGCCTCCACCAGGCCCCCACTCATGTCTCCCACCACCCCCACCCCCCAGCCACCATGGGCAGCCCCCACCAGGCCCCCACTCATGTACCCATGCACCCCCACCCCCCAGCAGTGCAGGGCACCCTCCACCAGGCCCCCACTCATGTCCAACTCATGTCCCCCTGCACCCCCACCCCCCAGTAGTGCAGGGCACCCTCCACCAGGCCCCCACTCGTGTCCCCTATCACGCCCACCCCCCAGCATCCAGGGGCACCCTCCACCAGGCCCCCACTCATGTCCAACTCATATCCCCCTGCACCCCCACCCCCCAGCATCCAGGGGCACCCTCCACCAGGCCCCCACTCATGTCCCCTATCACCCCCACCCCCCAGCATCCAGGGGCACCCTCCACCAGGCCCCCACTCATGTTTCCTATCACCCCCACCACCCAGCATCCAGGGGCACCCTCCACCAGGCCCCCACTCATGTCTCCCACCACCCCCACCCCCCAGCAGTGCAGGGCACCCTCCACCAGGCCCCCACTCATGTCCAACTCATGTCTCCCACCACCCCCACCCCTCAGCAGTGCAGGGGCACCCTCCACCAGGCCCCCACTCATGTCCCCTATCACACCCACCCACCAGCATCCAGGTGCACCCTCCATCAGGCCCCCACTCATGTCCCCCTGCACCCCCACCCCCCAGCATCCAGGGGCACCCTCCACCAGGCCCCCACTCATGTCCAACTCATGTTCCCCAGCACCCCCACCACCCAGCATCCAGGGGCACCCTCCACCAGGCCCCCACTCATGTCTCCCACCACCCCCACCCCCCAGCAGTGCAGGGGCACCCTCCACCATGCCCCACTCATGTCCCCCTGCACCCCCACCCCCCAGCATCCAGGGGCACCCTCCACCAGGCCCCCACTCATGTCTCCCACCACCCCCAGACCCCAGCAGTGCAGGGCACCCTCCACCAGGCCCCCACTCATGTCCAACTCATGTCTCCCACCACCCCCACCCCTCAGCAGTGCAGGGGCACACTCCACCAGGCCCCCACTCATGTCCCCCTGCACCCCCACCCCCCAGCATCCAGGGGCACCCTCCACCAGGCCCCCACTCATGTCCCCCTGCACCCCCACCCCCCAGCAGTGCAGGGGCACCCTCCACCAGGCCCCCACTCATGTCCAACTCATGTCTCCCACCACCCCAACCCCTCAGCAGTGCAGGGGCACCCTCCACCAGGCCCCCACTCATGTCCAACTCATGTCCCCCTGCACCCCACCCCCCAGCATCCAGTGCACCCTCCACCAGGCCCCCACTCATGTCCCCTATCACCCCACCCCCCAGCATCCAGGGGCACCCTCCACCAGGCCCCCACTCATGTCCCCCTGCACCCCCACCCCCCAGCCACCATGGGCATCCCCCACCAGGCCCCCACTCATGTCCCCTATCACCCCCACCCCCCAGCAGTGCAGGGGCAGCCTCAACCAGGCCCCCACTCATGTCTCCCACCAGCCTCCACCCCCCAGCCACCATGGGCAGCCCCCACCAGGCCCCCACTCATGTCCCCCTGCACCCCCACCCCCCAGCAGTGCAGGGCACCCTCCACCAGGCCCCCAGTCATGTCTCCCACCACCCCCACCCCCCAGCCACCATGGGCAGCCCCCACCAGGCCCCCACCCATGTCTCCCACCACCCCCACCCCCCAGCCACCATGGGCATCCCCCACCAGGCACCCACTCGTGTCCCCTATCACCCCCACCCCCCAGCAGTGCAGGGGCAGCCTCCACCAGGCCCCCACTCATGTCTCCCACCACCCCCACCCCCCAGCCACCATGGGCAGCCCCCACCAGGCCCCCACTCATGTCCCCCTGCACCCCCACCCCCCAGCAGTGCAGGGCACCCTCCTCCAGGCCCCCACTCATGTCCCCTATCACCCCCACCCCCCAGCATCCAGGGGCACCCTCCACCAGGCCCCCACTCATGTCCCCCTGCACCCCCACCCCCCAGCCACCATGGGCATCCCCCACCAGGCCCCCACTCATGTCCCCTATCACCCCCACCCTCCAGCAGTGCAGGGGCAGCCTCCACCAGGCCCCCACTCATGTCTCCCAACACCCCACCCCCCAGCCACCATGGTCAGCCCCCACCAGGCCCCCACTCATGTCCCCCTGCACCCCCACCCCCCAGCAGTGCAGGGCACCCTCCACCAGGCCCCCACTCATGTCCAACTCATGTCCCCCTGCACCCCCACCCCCCAGCAGTGCAGGGCTCCCTCCACCAGGCCCCCACTCATGTCCCCTATCACCCCCACCCCCCAGCATCCAGGGGCACCCTCCACCAGGCCCCCACTCATGTCCAACTCATGTCCCCCTGCGCCACCACCCCCCAGCAGTGCAGGGCACCCTCCACCAGGCCCCCACTCATGTCCCCTATCACCCCCATCCCCCAGCATCCAGGGGCACCCTCCACCAGGCCCCCACTCATGTCCAACTCATGTCCCCCTGCACCCCCACCCCCCAGCATCCAGGGGCACCCTCCACCAGGCCCCCACTCATGTCCCCTATCACCCCCACCCCCCAGCATCCAGGGGCACCCTCCACCAGGACCCCACTCATGTCCCCTATCACCCCCACCCCCCAGCATCCAGGGGCACCCTCCACCAGGCCCCCACTCATGTCTCCCACCACCCCCACCCCCCAGCAGTGCAGGGCACCCTCCACCAGGCCCCCACTCATGTCCAACTCATGTCTGCCACCACCCCCACCCCTCAGCAGTGCAGGGACACCCTCCACCAGGCCCCCACTCATGTCCCCTATCACCCCCACCCCCCAGCCACCATGGGCAGCCCCCACCAGGCCCCCACTCATATCCCCCTGCACCCCCACCCCCCAGCATCCAGCGGCACCCTCCACCAGGCCCCCACTCATGCCCAACTCATGTCTCCCACCTGTAAGGATATTTGGCATGTTACAGCACAGAGTACAACACTACTACACAGGTAGCAAACAGCACAGAGTACAGCACTACTACACAGGTAGCAAACAGCACAGAGTACAGCACTACTGCACAAGTAGCACATTTTTTTTTGCATTACCACCACAAGGGTGCGGTGCATTGCTATATGGGTTACCAGATTAACAAGGAAAGACAGGCTGTTCAGTCAAAAACGATTTTAATATATAAGATGCAAATCTATTTTTACAGTTAAAAGCAAACGTGCTCATTTAAAAATGCACACTATTTTCACCTGAAATGCCTATGGTGCGAGAGACACATTTGAAAATTAACAGCTAACCTATTAACCATTAACCTGACTAATAAAACCTTATTTAACATAACCCACTAATAAAATGTGTTCTCCACTGCAGAATTAGGCATACTCTGAAAACCATTTAAATGTGTGTGCAGATTTTTTTTTCTTCTCTTCTCTGCCTGATTCTCCGTGTTTTTGTGCACAGTAACTGCAGGAAGAAGGAAGTCAGATTTGCAACAATTGCAAATGTATAAGCGAAGCTATTGTTGAAGAGTAGGAGGATGAGAGATGATGGATTTCATTGGGACACGTCATACAGAGGGCTGAGAGGAAAGTTTTAGTGGGCAGTAACGGGGAAAATTCCAGGCAGACATTTTTCTGCATTAATGGGGAGAAGACCTGGCTGTGGGACTCCTGACTGAATGCAGATCCCTGCGTCCTGCTACAGTCAAGATTTGGCAGTCGAGAGTGGGGAGAGCTGAAAGAAAAACCTTTCCACTGGCTGAGGCGTTCCTATCTGAAAAAGCTGAGAATTCCAGGCAATGACCCCGGTTTGAGAAGGAAAGGCGATCCTTTTACTGGGGTTAATCTTCAAGGGAGCTACATTCAGAAAGAGAACAGCTGAAGAAAACTCAGATAAGGTAATTACATAAGCGTGGGAGCCGTGTGTGTGCACGAAAATATGCAGTCAGTGTAGGAAAGGGGATTCCTGTGCGTGTCTTAATCAAGTGCTAATGTTGCAATTTGAGTTCTGTTCTCCGCCACTCTCTTTGCAGTGTGTCACAGACAATGCTTTGACTGTACCATTTTATTTCTGTAAAGAATGAGATCGTGTTTAAATACAACTTTTATAATACAGAAAAATATTTGAAAACAGACGGGTGATGTTTATTGTTTACCATTACAATGCTGATGATGTGGGGAGATTTTTAAACAGTGCAATGGTCATTTTAAGACAGATGTGTGCATGTCAGAATCAGTATGAATAATTGTGAGTGACTGTAGCATAGCTCGTTGGAGGTACATGAGCCAACGGGAAGAGAGACTCTCTGAACATAGCTCCCTACCGTATATAAGATAGTGGAAATTACCACAAGACTACCATATATAGCTCTCTGTCGTAAATAAGTCAGTGAGTTCGCCCATGGTGGCACACCAACACTATCACTGGAAAATGTGGTATTCCTAGAATGCAGGTCTGAGGTCTCTCTAGTGATCACACGAAAAATCTAAGCAAAGATAAGGGATTCTGGACATTGGGGCCACAAATAAAACAAGGGAATTATGCTCACCAAAATACCACCAACCACGTATACCAAATATGCAGGTCTGGGTGCTGAAATAATGCATGTCCATTGTATTATTGTTGCACATGGCCAAATCTGAATACAAAGAGTGATTATTGCTAAGTTATTTTTCGGCGGTAATAAAATACCGTCAGGCCCCAAATCTCCACAAAATACCCTACATATTTATGGTGCGTTGCAGGCCGGGAAAGTGATCATAGAGTACCTACTGGGCGTGGCAAGTGTGTCTCACACTGCCATTTGCACATTAAAGGGAACCCATTTTATAATAGCAGTGTGCCACTAAAAACGAATTTCAGAATGTCACAAAGGGAAACCACATTCTCAGATCTAGTGCAATATTTAGAGGCAAAGTTATTTGCACATGGGAATTGGTCTTCGAATAGCACGTTAGAATGGAGTAACCGCATTCAGGGTGAGGTGCAGAAAGAAAAACTAGACAATATTTTTGCAGAAGGCAGCATAATTCAGGTCTGCCTTACAAGATTATTGAATGCAGCCGATAAAAGTGCAGAGAAAGACTGTTTAATACGGCTATGCGGCAAAATATGGTTTATTTTAAACAAATCCCTGCGAATGCAAGAGAATGATACTCAGCTAATTAACAGGTTAAAGACTGAATTAGAGGGGGCAAGTAAAAATCAGGAAATGTTGAGAGCAGAATTGGATGTATGCCAAAAAGACATGCAATTAAAATGCAGAGACTTTGATACTCAGTTATCCAAAAGCAAGAAACAATTTGAGGATAGTGAGCAAGAATTGGCACACTTAAAAGCCTTAGTGGATCACATTAGGCAGGATAAAGATGAGGTTGTTTCAGAAATGCAGATTTTACAAAAAGAACATTGTGAAAAAGAAGGTGATCTCCAGAGTGCAGAACAAGAAATGATTAAAATGATCCAAGAAAGAGACAAGAGAAATAAAGAGTTCAATGAATGCCAAATGCAAATGTGCGAAATGCAGGAGGTGATTAATAAAATGAGTGATGAAAATAAATATTTGCATGATGAAGCCAATAGACTCCTTAAAAAGTGTAAGGACTTAGAACAGCAAATGTGCATTCCCAGGTCCCAGGAGAGGCGGCAGGGTACCACATTCAATGGAGTGGAGGTGAAGTCTAGCTCTGCCCAAAGAGCTAGTGCCCCAGTGACTGGGCCGGTGACTGAACTTGGTTGCAGCGCCCTTGGGGGATTTGATACTCCCATTGGGGGCAGTCACCAATCTCATACACCTGAAAACAGGATTGACTCACAAAATAGTGCAATTCCATGCATTGCAACAAGTAGCCCCATAAAAATAATGAAATCCATTAAAGCCCTGATCAAACCATTTAAAAAGGGAGGTGAATGCTGCATTGAGGATCACTTAGAAGCGGTGCATGACATTTTTAAAGCACTCCAGATACCTAGGGAACAGTACAGACAATATTTTCATTTAACTTTAGATGCCCCGACGGCCAGCATCATAAGGGGATTAAATGAACAGCAGAATATGACATGGCTGGAGTTTGAAAAAGAAATTAGGCGTCATTTTTCTCCTTTTCAGTCATTGCAGGAGGCAAAGAAAGTCGCGTACACTATTACTGCTGGACCTAATACATCCCCTCGCCAATTTTTACAAGACTTAAAAAGAGCATTCTCTCGCTTTGATGTATCTTTTGACTCAAATTCCAATGAGTTTAAAACCGCATACTTCTATGGGCTACAGAAAGACATCATATCCCAATTGGTCCGTGAATTTGACCGTGACAAGTCCCTTGAATGGATTGTACATCAAAGCACAAAGCTATATGAGGTACTCTATTGTCAGGGTAGAGAAAGTGATAAAATGAAAGATACTAGGCCTAAATCTAAAGAACCCTCAGCCACAGTAATGGAAATCAGGTCAGCCAAAATGTCCCTTGAGTCTGCTCAAAGTCAAGGTAAAAATAATGTGACACCTGAACAAAGGGGTAATCAACAAAGATCGCCTTTTCCTGTACCAATGTTCCAATCACATGATCCTAGTAATAGAGAGAGCTACATCAGCCCTAGGTATCAAGGGGACAGAACCCGGGTAGGATATCGGCCTGATATGGCAGGTATGAACAATAACCAGAGACAAAATCAAGATCAAAGAAATGATGGTCCCTACCAGTCATTGGGGACACAGAGCAGATTTGATCCCAGCACCATGATATATGGTAATCAGGATAGGCCCCGATATGTGGATCGATTTACTGATAATGGAAATCAACATAGGGGCCAGTACCCACAATCTGAGAGACAGGACATGAGGCAAAACGTGAACTACAGTCCACGCCAGTACAATGATTCCCCACCAGGGGACTATAATCAAAGGATGGGTGCAACCCGCTCCCCTCCACAAATGAATCAAGAGTTCAGAAACCATCCCAACCGCCATCAATCACCTGAGAGGTATCAAAATAGATCCAATCAGGGAGAAAACAACCAATATCGACCTAGGCCACAGAAAGAGGATCCTAGAGAGATGGAAAGTTTCCAGTGCCTTGAGGCCCAAGTGAAAATGTTAGCTGAGCAAATAGGAAAGCTCTATACAGCGCAAAAACAACCTTCCAAAGAGGGGGCTGATGGCCATAGCAATGACCGGGGGGCTTCCGAAAAGTGACTAAGTACTCATGATAATCGCAGTGCCAAAATGACAGATTGCTCTGATATAATTTTGCATAACAACTCTGAGGTGACTAATGGATTAAAAATGAAAGTACCAGTAAATGAAATTGTGATAGAAAGTGCAAATACTTCTAAAAAAGAGGTACGGTTTAACTTAGAGCTAAATAAAACAGTAAAGATTTGCACAAATGAAAAAGAAACATTAGGAATTCCAAAAGAACAAAGGGACAGATTTAAGAAAAATGACTCATGCATGGGGAATACCAGTGAACAGGGAGTAAGTGGGGATGCCATAGCTCCTTCCCTGGGCAAGCAAAACAATGACCAAACACAGACAGAAAAAGGAAATACTCACAAGGAGGGTACAAGTCAATCACCTGAAGAATTCTTTGAGCCACATATTCTTGAAGAGGCTGCAAGGGCTGATATGACACTAAATGATCACAAATGCACAGAATTAAAAAATGACAAATTGCTGAATGATGTTGTTACACATGTTCAGTTGGAAGGTTGTAATGTGGTCTCTGATGTTACCCAGATGGATGGGCGAACAGTGGCCACACTCCAAAAAACCTCTGAACATGGAGAAATGAATAAAATATCTCGCACAGAAATGGGTAAAAAGGAGGAAAAAATGTCTTTTCATTTACCAATGTGCTTAGCCAAAAGTGAAAAAGACCTGAGAAAGGTGAGCCCTGAAATCAGTAAGAATTCACATTTCTTATGTGTATTAGAGGAAGTTGAGGACAGATATTATGCACCCATCACTGTAGAAGAAAAATGCCACACCTTCGCTATGATTGACACTGGCGCACAGGCCACAATTATGTCCAAGGAGCTGGTAAAGAGTATCAATGAAGGGAGGCCTCCACAGAGTCAGATCACAGTGAAGGCAAATCAAGGCCCAGTGCATAACTTTAATGGGGAGGAGGTGCCCATCATAGGTGTAACTGAGGTTGACATAAAAATAGGAAAGCACAGAATGAAACAAGAGGTATTGATCACATCTATTTGTGAAATTCCATTTCTGATGGGGACAGATTGCCTGAAAAGATTGTCTCCTCTCATAGATGGGGTGAATGGAGTGCTGTGGTCCTTAACCAAAAAACCATTGAGGCCTAAGAAACTAAAATCACAAAACAGCAATATAAAAGAATGTCACACCGTTGCCAAAACAAATGATGCTGTGGAGGTATATCTCCAGAATAGCTGCATACCTAGTGTCACTGTTATATTAATGTGTCAAGACAAAGATCAGAGCGACAATGAAAAACTACCTGTACAAATATACTTGGACCCAAGGAAAGATTGGCAGACTGCCATAGATGAGCACACATTACGTTTCTATTTAAAAGAGAAAACATGCAAACAGAATATTGTTCCTAAAACAGATTCAGAAAAACACATTACCACTCTGGCAGAAATACACATGGAAGATGAGCAACCATGGGTTCATGTTGGTATAAATGATTATCTTAAAACAATAAAAGCCACTTTAGCACTTGAACATGAAAGGAGTTTCATTAATGAGAAATTGTTGCAAAAAATTATGGAGAGGGAAGAAATCCCGAAATTTAGGATTAAAAACCAATATGTTTCTGGGTTGGACAGTCCAGACTTTGAAAACCGAATTGCAGGCAGATGCATGCTTAAAATTAGCATTGGGCAGAAAATAATTTACCATAATGTATGGATAGTGAGTGGAGCACAAAATGAATTTTACATGGGCAATGACATCATGCACAGAATGTGTATGGTGTTAGATTTCCTTAATCAAAAAATATGGTCACGCCTAGGTGGTCCGGCACCTGAATTTGAAGACAAAAGAAGGGCTTATCATTGTGCACAACTGGTTCCTTATGCAGTCGAATTACAAATGAGGAAACATACTATTATTCCTGCATTTACAAAACAGTTTGCAATAACACTGAAATGCAAAAATGGACAGCAGATGAAAGGCTCTGATGCATTTGTATGCCTGAATGAATCCATAAAACAGCAAGGCCTGGATTATGAATACATTCCATTGGTAGACATTGGTGAGGGATCTGTAAAAATCATGGTAATTAATAAAGGTTGTCAGGATATTCATTTAGAGGGAAACTCCCCATTAGGAATGGCCATACAAAAATCACATTATACGGCAGATTTAAATAACATGGTGATTGGGAATATTCCTGAAAAATATGTAGATGCCAAGGGCGAGTTGCCAGAACACCTGGACTCTCAGCCCAAAGGAATATTTAAAATTCATTCTGTGTATCCTTATGATTCAAATGAGACAGTGTGCTGCCATCAAGAGGATTGCATAATATTTAATTTAAATGAAAATGAAACAGGAAATCAGCCCATTGAAGTGGAAGCTGATATGCCAAAATATTTAAAAGTGGCAGCTCTACAAAGAGATACAGCCACACAGTTAGAGGAAAGCGCTGAGATTCCTTTACCAGAAGAGTTTCCAGAATTTTCCAGAATGGTAGAAGAGCAGATCTCCTTAGCGGATGCATGTGACAGCGATGAGGATCGAAACAATCTGAGGGAAATATTTATGGAGTTTAAGGATGTATTTGCAAAAGATGCTTATGATTGTGGTTTAACTGATTTACATGTGGCCACACTACCAGAAGGTTGTAGCAGAAATCCAGTGTTTGTACGCCAGTATAGACTACCGCTGGCATGTTTAGAATCATTGGCAGAGATTATTAAAAATTTGGAATCACGGGGAATAATCAGGCCCATTCATAGCACATCCAATACGCCTATTTTAGGTGTGTTAAAGCCAAATGGTCAATGGCGGCTGTGTGCAGACTTAAGAGAGTTAAATAAAAGAGTACCAGTATCTAGATGGCCACTACCATTCATTGATCAGGGCCTAGCTCAGATACATGGTTCAAAGGTATTTACCACATTAGATCTCACCTCTGGATATTGGTGTGTGCCATTGGCAGAGGAGATACAACACTTATTTTCCTTTACATTTGACAGGACTCAATATGCCTGGCTTAGAGCTCCGTTCGGGTACATCAATAGTGGGAGTGAATTTGGCATATTTTTGAGAAAGGCCATGCCGGATGCAGCGGAAAGAGGAACAATAGTTTATGTGGATGATGTCCTGATAAAAAATGAAAGCCTGAAAAGCCATTTTGATGAAATAAGACATATACTTGGCCAATTGCAGAAAGCAGGCGCCAAAGTATCTTTGCAAAAAGCACAATGGTGCAAGAAAAAAGTGAACTTTCTAGGGCATGAAGTGACTGAACATGGGCTAAATCCACAAAGGAAGAAAATAGAGGCTATACAAAGATTAAAAGATCCTAAAAATGTGAAAGGAGTAAAAAGTTTATTAGGGATGACAGGCTATAACAGAAAGTTCATTGAAAATTATGCAGAAATCACTCAACCATTGACTAAACTGCTTAAACTAAATACTCCCTGGAGATGGGAAAGAGAGCAGTCTGATGCAGTGGCTAGATTGAAGGAATGTCTTGTAAAGGCACCATGTTTAGCATACCCCATAAAGGACAGGGATTTCTTTATAGAAATAGGTTTTTCTGAACATTGTATGTCAGCAGTGTTATCACAAAAACACGATTTGAATCACAAAACCATTGCATATGCAAGTAAGGCATTTTCCCAAGTTGAAATGAAATTTAATGAATGTGAAAAGGCCCTATTAACCACTGTGTGGGCGCTACAACATTTCCGCCCCATTGTTCAGGGAGAAAAGGTGATTATTGAAACAAATCATCAACCTTTGCAATTTTTAGAGAGTAAAAGGATTAGATCAGGCAATCTAGCGCAATCCAGAATCACTTCATGGACGCTGGCATTACAAGGTTTTCCCGTAGAAGTGAGATATGGACAAAATAAAAAGAGCCCAATTGCTCAAGGGTTAGATGACTTACATGATTGTGCAGCTGAACAAATACCAAATGAAATGGAAGTGGAAACTAGTTTGCAGGAATTTGAACAATCATCACACAAAGCTTTTGATGAAAAAACATGCAAGGATTTGCCAACTGTATATGTGTATGGTTGTGCTTTTCACATTGAAAATGACAGTAATAAACAGTTAGTGGCAGGAATAGGAAATGTCTGGTTGAAATGTGAAGGCGTCCCCAGTATAGGGATGAGGATTGGAGATAGGAGCAGTCAGGTGGCGGAATTGGCAGCCATTTATAAAGCAATTGCTACTGCAGTTGATAAAAAGTTCAGTGAAATTGTCCTGGTGACTGATTCTGACTATGCACGGAATAGCTTTGTGGAGTATTTGCCTGGTTGGAAAGCAAGAGGCATGGTTACATACAACAAAAAGCCACTTAAACATGGAAAAATGATACAAGCCATAGACAAATTGGTGTCAGAAAATAATTTAACAATATACTGGAGAAAAATTCGTGGGCATTTAAAAACACCAGGAGAGGATAAGGAGGGAAATGATAAGGCAGACCATCTGGCTAAGATTGGGGCTGTGATGGGAGAATTGCTACCTATTGATTATTTAATGGGTGAAATACAAATTGATGCAGTCACACGTTCTAAAGCACCAAAGGAGGTAGATCAACCGGTGGTGCAGTGGAGTCATGACACGCCAGACCAAGATTTGATTGAGGCACAAAAGAATGATCAAATTTTGGGAATCTATTATAATCATTTGATAGATCCTGAACAAAATCCTGTAACAGAAAAAGATTGTATGGGAAAAGAAGAGTTGAGGGTGTTATTAAAGAACAAAACACGAATTAGATTACAGGATGGGCTCATGATTAGAGAGTCCATAACAGGGCAAATACAGTGGGTAGTACCCCTTTCATTCAGAGGACTAATGCTACACCATGCACATGATTCCATAACTGCAGGCCATAGAGGTTCACAAAAGACATTAGAAATACTAAAAGATTATGCTTACTGGCCACATATGTCCCAAGATGTGGAATTATATACTAGAGGATGTCTAGTATGCGCCCAATTTAAACCTGCTTCACCAATGCATAGAGCACCATTGATGAAAAGAGGCCTAACTCTCCCATGGTCAGATTTGCAAATAGACTATGTAGGTCCTTTAAAAAGGTCGAGCAGGGGACACCGTTATATTTTGAGTGTGGTATGTTTGATGTCAAAGTGGATTGAATGCATTCCTGCACCAGATTGTAGTGCGCAAACAGCAGCCACATTGCTGGTGAACCATGTGTTCTCAAGGTTTGGGTTGCCACAAAGAATTGAGTCAGACAGAGGAAGTCATTTCACAAGTACTCTAATGAGTAAGGTATGGCAAATACTAGGTGTGAAAAGGAAACTACATATCGCATATCGGGCGGCGTCCTCAGGTACAGTTGAAAGAAGCAATAGGTCTGTTGTGGATATTTTAAAGAAATTTGTGGCAGAAGCGGGTTCCAGCTGGGATTTGCGTTTACCATTGGTTTTGATGGCAATCAGATCGACTCCTGCCAAAGCAACAGGTGTTAGCCCCCATGAGGTCTTAACAGGTAGGAAAATGGTGTTACCACAACACCTACCATACAGAACACATGAGCAAACCCTTGTGAGTGCATCCACAGTTCATGAATATATTGATGAACTGAGGAGACATTTGCAACATGCATTTGCTTTTGTGCAGAGAAATCTGGAAAGAGCTGCTGACAGTGCAAAGTCATATTATGATAAAAAGACATCAGTAAAGGAATACAGTGTAGGGGATCAGGTGTACAAGTTTCATTTTGGAAAAAGTAAACAGAAAAATTCTAAATTTCTAGCGGCCTGGCAGGGGCCATTTCGAATTATAGATAAGGTCTCTCCTGTAGTGTATAAAATTTTGAAAAATGAAGGTGAAACAGCAATAGAGCAGTTTGTCCATGTAAATCAAATCAAACCATGCCATCCCAGACATGAGATCAGGCAGCTTGAGCATGTAGAGACAGATAAAGTCCCTTGAACAAAAAAGGAGAAAATAAGTGGATGTAGTCAGGAGGCAGTGACAAAGAAGTTAAAAAAAAAAAAGTTGATTGTTATGATGGCACATAAACACTGTAATATATGTAAAAATATATAATATAAATAAATAAATAAATAAATAAATAAATAAATAAATAAATGCACATATAATGGAAGCTCATGGTTGGTGTGCAGAGAGAAAGTGTGTTAAATATTGAATATCTGCTTGTTTTCTTTTAACTTGTGTTTAATTTCAGGAAAAAAAAAAATGAAATATTTTTACCAAGCATGTTTTATTTTTGGCAAAAGGATGAAGTTAGTATTATGCTATGTACTTAATTTGTTTATTTTCTATTTTGATTTAGACAATTAACATTATTTGATCGGAGGTTCTGGGACCAGAGGCCACGGGAGACGATGGAGTCCTGGAGCCCGCGAGGACGGATTCCGGGAAAGCCCCAAAGAGGGGTGAAGACCAAGGCTACAAAGCGATCAGCATTGAAGATGATACCGATGACATGTTTAATGATGATGATATTTGGAGGGATCTTCAAGAATTCAGAAGCACAGGTTGTCATTGAACCTGGACCAGCATCTGGTATCGCGGTGGAAGAGGCACCAGGATTCATCATGAGTGATAGAAGGATGATTTTCCAAAATATATACATTCCGTTAAATCCTGAGATTTTGATTGAAAAACACTTGAACAATACCGGAATTAAGATTGAACAGACTAAAGAGTGGCTGGAAATAAGAAAAGAGGACACTAAGCAGTCAATAAGAGATATATTAATGCAATTGGAAAAAACATTCGTGAATTCAGCAGACATTAAGAAGAAGAGAGGAAAGAGAGGTGCGGTGATGCTCGCGATATCAATGGTAATGTCTATAATTGGAGCAATAATAGGTACCACAATATCAACAGCCAATTCTATTTCGGTAGGAACACTGAGTACTAAAGCACAACAACTGAGTATTGACCTAGAAATAATACAAAAGACATTAGATGGAATTAGAGGGGGACTGGATGAACAAGTAAGATTCATAAATGAAACTGCAATCATTCTAAATGAACAAGCGGATGTGATGCAACGGGCGACTAAAATAATACTTAAGCATGACAGAACTTTAAATGAAATATTGAACATAATGAGTCCTGTTGATAGACTATTAACGAATTATATGAGAGAAGTTCAAACTGCAGTTTCACAATTGATTCAAGGACATATTCCCTTGTATTTTGTTTCGCAGGATATCATTCGTCAAATGATAGAAAGATTGACCAGGAGGGAAATTGACCTTATACAGGTAAAAATTGCATTCGAAATGGGGAATGCAATGCCGTTATATGTGGTCTTGGAAAGACTAGAGATCGGATTTTTGCTATGCATCCCATTTGTAGCCCCCGAACTTATTTATCAAACGAAGTGGGTACACAACGTGGGATTTTGGCAAGAGGACAAATTCATTAAGATTAAGACTCCAGAAGTGGTGGCATTTCAGTCATGGGAACCTGAAGTTTATTTAATACCAAACCTGGAAACATGTGTAACATTTAAAGAACAAAATTATATGTGTCCAGGTAAACCGTTTGTTCCTGATGCCACAGATGCTATTTGTGGTTTGAAATCTGACCCAAATATATCAGAGGGATGTGAAGTGATTATTAGTAATATGGGGAGTGAAGAAATGGCACAGGCTAAGATGGTCAGAGGTAAATGGTTGGTCAGCACCTGTTTAAAAAACATGACGGTAGTACATTTAAACCATGGACAATACGTGGTTAAACAGGTCAAATATAATGTTTTTTATTTACAGGTTCCAAAGGATGCAATTGTGTCAATTGGGGGATTAACATTGTTTCATGTAACAAATGATGTTTGGGAAAGCCAAGTGGAAAATATCGATTTTTTTCAAAGGGATACTTTTCCAATAGATCCAGATGTGGAATATTTATTGAATCACAAAGAAAGACATGTTATGAAAATGAATTTGCGAAAAAACAATATTACAATTAGTAATCTGGGCATAATAGAAGTGGAAAGATTTAATTGGGGAACCTGGGGGGAACACTCAATAGTGGGTTTGGCTATCCTGGTGCTAATCATGGGTGGATGGTTGATTGTGCTATCAGTAAAAATGAAAATGTTACTGATTTTACTGACTACGTCAGGAAGAGAAAGATATCCCAATACACATGCATTTTAAAAGAAAAAGAAAGAACAAGTTGTTTTTAGGAATTGGCTTGGATTATAGCCAAGTTCTAAAAACAAAAGGAGGGTATATGTAAGGATATTTGGCATGTTACAGCACAGAGTACAACACTACTACACAGGTAGCAAACAGCACAGAGTACAGCACTACTACACAGGTAGCAAACAGCACAGAGTACAGCACTACTGCACAAGTAGCACATTTTTTTTTTGCATTACCACCACAAGGGTGCGGTGCATTGCTATATGGGTTACCAGATTAACAAGGAAAGACAGGCTGTTCAGTCAAAAACGATTTTAATATATAAGATGCAAATCTATTTTTACAGTTAAAAGCAAACGTGCTCATTTAAAAATGCACACTATTTTCACCTGAAATGCCTATGGTGCGAGAGACACATTTGAAAATTAACAGCTAACCTATTAACCATTAACCTGACTAATAAAACCTTATTTAACATAACCCACTAATAAAATGTGTTCTCCACTGCAGAATTAGGCATACTCTGAAAACCATTTAAATGTGTGTGCAGATTTTTTTTTCTTCTCTTCTCTGCCTGATTCTCCGTGTTTTTGTGCACAGTAACTGCAGGAAGAAGGAAGTCAGATTTGCAACAATTGCAAATGT
Organism: Ambystoma mexicanum; assembly: GCF_040938575.1. Classification (NCBI taxonomy): domain Eukaryota; kingdom Metazoa; phylum Chordata; class Amphibia; order Caudata; family Ambystomatidae; genus Ambystoma; species Ambystoma mexicanum. Next base: position 547,385,102 of record NC_090936.1, read on the forward strand.
ATAAGCGAAGCTATTGTTGAAGAGTAGGAGGATGAGAGATGATGGATTTCATTGGGACACGTCATACAGAGGGCTGAGAGGAAAGTTTTAGTGGGCAGTAACGGGGAAAATTCCAGGCAGACATTTTTCTGCATTAATGGGGAGAAGACCTGGCTGTGGGACTCCTGACTGAATGCAGATCCCTGCGTCCTGCTACAGTCAAGATTTGGCAGTCGAGAGTGGGGAGAGCTGAAAGAAAAACCTTTCCACTGGCTGAGGCGTTCCTATCTGAAAAAGCTGAGAATTCCAGGCAATGACCCCGGTTTGAGAAGGAAAGGCGATCCTTTTACTGGGGTTAATCTTCAAGGGAGCTACATTCAGAAAGAGAACAGCTGAAGAAAACTCAGATAAGGTAATTACATAAGCGTGGGAGCCGTGTGTGTGCACGAAAATATGCAGTCAGTGTAGGAAAGGGGATTCCTGTGCGTGTCTTAATCAAGTGCTAATGTTGCAATTTGAGTTCTGTTCTCCGCCACTCTCTTTGCAGTGTGTCACAGACAATGCTTTGACTGTACCATTTTATTTCTGTAAAGAATGAGATCGTGTTTAAATACAACTTTTATAATACAGAAAAATATTTGAAAACAGACGGGTGATGTTTATTGTTTACCATTACAATGCTGATGATGTGGGGAGATTTTTAAACAGTGCAATGGTCATTTTAAGACAGATGTGTGCATGTCAGAATCAGTATGAATAATTGTGAGTGACTGTAGCATAGCTCGTTGGAGGTACATGAGCCAACGGGAAGAGAGACTCTCTGAACATAGCTCCCTACCGTATATAAGATAGTGGAAATTACCACAAGACTACCATATATAGCTCTCTGTCGTAAATAAGTCAGTGAGTTCGCCCATGGTGGCACACCAACACTATCACTGGAAAATGTGGTATTCCTAGAATGCAGGTCTGAGGTCTCTCTAGTGATCACACGAAAAATCTAAGCAAAGATAAGGGATTCTGGACATTGGGGCCACAAATAAAACAAGGGAATTATGCTCACCAAAATACCACCAACCACGTATACCAAATATGCAGGTCTGGGTGCTGAAATAATGCATGTCCATTGTATTATTGTTGCACATGGCCAAATCTGAATACAAAGAGTGATTATTGCTAAGTTATTTTTCGGCGGTAATAAAATACCGTCAGGCCCCAAATCTCCACAAAATACCCTACACACCACCCCCACCCCTCAGCAGTGCAGGGGCACCCTTCACCAGGCCCCCACTCATGTCCCCCTGCAACCCCACCCCCCAGCATCCAGGGGAACCCTCCACCAGGCCCCACTCATGTCCCCCTGCACCCCCACCCCCCAGCATCCAGGGGCACCCTCCACCAGGACCCCACTCATGTCCCCCTGCACCCCCACCCCCCAGCAGTGCAGGGCACCCTCCACCAGGCCCCCACTCATGTCCCCCTGCGCCCCCACCCCCCAGCAGTGCAGGGCACCCTCCACCAGGCCCCCACTCATGTCCCCCTGCACCCAGGTCCTCACAATCCCCAATCATGTGCGTTATGGTCAGCCTCCACAGTTTATTGAAAAATATGTCACTTGTCAAATTCCATCAGAAGCAACAAATAGTGATCTTCAAGCACACATTTTACAATTTCAGAGACAGAAATGTGACAAATATTGTTGTCGCAAACACAAAAACAAAGGGAAATACTACACCAAATGCCGCTTTGGTTTCCCTAGACCGGTTACAAAAACAGGTCAAGTGAACAACTTCATGTCTTCAGTTAGACATAGTGTTAAAGGCAAATCACCTAAAAATACATATTACATAAAAAGAACAGAAGAAGAAAAATATATCAATGATTACAATCCAATCATTGCCCGCTTATGGAATGCAAACATAGATGTGCAGTACATTGCAGGGAGTTCCACTACAGTTGCACGATATGTTACAGCATAGTAAACCAAAGCAGAAAAAACAGAGCTACAAGACCTCTGGAATGACCTGTCATCAGACAAAACACTGTCTCAAAAATTATACAGCTTGGGCATAAAAATGCTCTCCCATAGAGAATGTTGCTCCTATGAAGCAACACATTGTTTAACTGGCACTGCTTTGTATGGAAAATCTGAAAACATAGTCTTGGTCCTGCTGAATCTAGAAAAAGAGTTCTAAAATCATACGAAGATATAGAAACAATAGCCAAACATGATCCCAAGAGCCAATACATTTTAAAAACCAATTTGCTGGACACAATCTACCCAAACAGAAGTACCACTTTGGAAACCATGTGTCTATACCACATAGCTCAAAACTTCACATACAAAAATAATATAAAACCCGATGAAACAAAAGGTAGATACAGAGTGACAAATTGTGAAGGCAGCTTAGTAAAACTCACCAAACCAAATTTAATTAATCATATCAAATTGTCATTAAAGACTCCTCAGCATGAAGGACTATATTACATTTCCCTGCTACAACTATTTAAACCATGGAGAAAAGAAGAAGAAATACTAAATAACTATGACTCCTATGAAGATGCTTTCAAAGCAAATGAAAGCACTATAACTGATGTAAACTTTACACAGTACAAAACAATGTTGCACAATGAACAGCAACACGAAGAAGCACTGCAGGCCCAACTAGATAAGGACACTCCTGACAGTAGTCAACCTTCTGTAACAGGAAGCCAAGAACCACTGTGAGAGTCACTAAAAGCGAATGAGGCAGAATTAGCTATGACATAAGTCGAAAACAGCATGTGTCAGTATGAAGATAAAGAAGACTTAACTATACTACAATCAAAACTAAACAATGAGCAACGTAGCATTTTTGAAGAAGTAACAAAAGAAATTGCACATGGTGTACAACATGAAAACAAAGAATGCACCTGCCAAAACTACAAACCTATACTACTGTACGTCAGTGGTGAAGCTGGATCTGGCAAAACATTCTTAATCAAAATCATCAGTAAATTCCTTCAACAATTGACAAACAACAAACTGTCAGCTGTTGTCACTGCCTCCACAGGTTTAGCTGCCTACAACATAGGCGGTGTCACTTTACACCGATTACTACTCCTGCCAGTAGAACACCAAAACAAATTAGACTATTACAAACTTTCTGCAGAAGCTGCAATGGAACTACGCACAGTATTAAAACAAATGAAAATGCTGCTAATAGATGAAGTGAGCATGGTCTCCAACCTAATGTTGGCCTTGATTCACCTCAGATTACAAGAAGTACTCAAAACAAACTACATAGAGCTCTTTGGAGGAAAACACATTATTGTTTTCGGAGATCTTCTTCAATTGACACCAGAGAAAGGTGAGCCTATTTTTAAAACCTTAGGACACAAACTCTGCTGTAAAACTGTTGGCAGCATTGGAAATGTCACCCTTTGGCAACATTTCCAATACAGAGAATTAACAGAAAACATGCAGCAATCTGCAGATCTCACTTATGCCAACATCTTAAAAAGTATTAGAGTTGGTATATTATCTCAAGAAGCACAGGCAATATTGAAAACCCGGCACATTAATGCACTTTATGGCCATAATGCATGTGCTAGGGATGTTATGGAACAATTAGCCCACAAACATGTCAGTTGTATGGCCTTACTGCCAACTCTTGCAAACTGTTTTAAATTCAATGAAACAATGTTAAAAAAAGAAATGCAACCAATAATTGAAATTAGCACCACAGACAAACTAGACATACATGGTATGTGAATAAGCCACAACAAGACTAAATAGTTTAGAAAATTCAATCTCCAACACAGCTGGATTGGAAAAAATATTAAAATTATACTTAAATTGCAGAGTAATGCTTAAACATAACCTTGACGTGGATCAAGGACGAGTTAATGGAGCACTGGGTACAGTTGTTGGCTTTCAAACATACCCACGTTACAACAACATTCAGTTTGTCAATATTCTCTTTGACAAACTTTCAGAAGTGAAAATGATAGGATGTTCAACAGCTCCATTCCTTCTTTTCAAAGACATGTATGTACGAAGAGAACAATTTTCTCTAACTCTTGCATATGCAGTCACCATTCATAAATCACAAGGTCTTACCCTAGACAAAGCATTGATAGACATTGGTAACACAGTCTTTAAAGAAGGCATGAGCTACGTAGCACTATCACGCTTACGTACACTTGACGGTCTATTTCTAATCAACTTTGATGCAAGTGAAGTAAACGCTGATATTTCTTGCATTTCAGAATACAATAGACTGTACACCCCCCATCTAAAAACATATCCTATTCCACAAAAAGTAAAATATTCTAAAAGAAAACTAAATGAAACAGAAATGCAACAGGATGACACTGCAAATCCTGCAAAGAGATTAAAAGAAAGTAATACTTCATCAAGTATCACAATCAAAAAAGAACTGATTAGGGAAAGTAAACCAGGTACTTCTTCAAAGAAGGAAGACAAACTCCAAAAAAAGCACTAAGATACAGAACTACCTGGTAAATGGTATAAGTTTCTACGCAAATGTAGCAATGAATATTCTATTTCAATTACCACCAATAGTTGACAACATTTACTTACACAGTTCAGACCAATTGTGTTTGCAAATGTTAGTACTTCATAGAAACGCAACAAACAATCCTGACAACACGTACAGTGTTTATGGAATCAGACAACAATTGGACTACTGTGCTGGAATGGTGAAATTCACTATAAGCTCACAGGAAGATCCACAGAAATTTCTAATGTACTTATTACAAGTACCGGAAAACAAAAACATACCTATACATTAAATCTTCCAGATTTCATACATGTGGAAACATACATGCACTCTGTGCAATAATGTGACACAAGAACAATTCCCCAATGAGCGCTTTGTATATGTATCAATACCTAATTGTGAATCTGTTCCATTTCAGAAACTTGTACAAAATGCAAACCATGGTAGATTATGTACTACCTGCAATTCAGATAATCGCTCCACCTTACTAATACAAACACACAGTAAATACGTAATGCTAATGCTTCTACGTTACAATGCAGATGGTACCAAAAACAACTGCAAGCTGACTGGATTCACACATTGTCAAGGATCACTTGGTAAGAAAACCTTCACCACAATAGGTATAATCTACCACACAGGAGCCACAACCAATGCAGGGCACTTTACTGCATATATAAAAAAGAATTGTGGATGGTTTGAATGTAATGATAGTACCATTACTCTAAAGCAGAGATTACCTGCAAATCTTACAAACGCTTATTTAATTTTCTTAAAACCAAAATGTATTAACTAAACTGTACTTAAACATTAACTAAATTGCTATTAGAAAACTATAAACGGTTACAATATGCCAACAGCTATATAACTGCCCCAAGATTCTACAACAACTAAACAGATAAATGAATAGCACTAAATTATATAAAAAAAATAAACAGTTAGAATACGCCAACTGGTATCTAACTAACCCAAGATTTTCAATAACCAAACAGATAAATCATTACCACTACATTGTAACAAAAAATAGACAGTTAGAATACGCCAACTGTTATCTAACTACCCCAAGATTTTCAATAACAAAACAGATAAATCATTACCACTTCATTATAAAAAATAGACTGTTAGAATATGTCAACAGGTATGTAACTGCTCCAAAAATCTGCAAAAAGCCAATGTATAGAGCATTAGACAGAAGTAACAAGTGAACACTAAAAACAAACAAACAAATAGACTGTAGCATAATAAAAAAAAGGTTTTTTTTTTAATCCAACATGGATTTTTTTTCTCCCACAGACCCAATGATTTTAGCAACAAACACAGAAACTGAGCAAATTGCACAGTACACTGGTTTGTAATCTACTAACAGGGTAATTCATAGAATTTCGCAGAAAAGTGTCGCAAGCGGCTGGCGCAGAGTGTCCGCGTGCGATTGTCTGCGCCAGGCACGTGCGCTAAAACCGATTTCCGCGCACAGCGTATTCATGGATTTCAGGCTCCCAAACCAGCCGTGGCGCAGAGTATCGCAGCGACCCTGCAGCAGCGCCAGTAACGCCCCCAAGAACGCCCTCGCGCAAGGAAAAGCCATCAAAATCGCTAAATCATCGCAAAGGGCTGCGCTAACCCTGGACCAGTCTACAGGGCTGCCAAACAAGGAACGCAAAGCGGGTAACGTGCATATCAGGGGTACGCGTGAAGTCATACACGCGATTAGCCAGGGTACGTGTATTACAGGGGTACGCGGGAAGTTCTACACGCGGTGTGCCAGGGTACGTGTATTACAGGGGTGTGCGGGAAGTTCTACACGCGATTCGGCTGGGTACGTGTATTACAGGGGTGCGCGGTAATTCTCACATGCGATTTGGCCAGGTACGTGTATTACAGGGGTGCGCGGGAATTATCACACGCGATTTGGCCTGGTACGTGTATTACAGGGGTGCGTGGGAAGTTCTACACGCGATTGGCCAGGGTACGTGTATTACAGGGGTGCGCGGGAATTCTCACATGCGATTTGGCCAGGTACGTGTATTACAGGGGTGTGCAGGAAGTTCTACACGCGATTCGGCTGGGTACGTGTATTACAGGGGTGCGCGGGAATTATCACACGCGATTTGGCCTGGTACGTGTATTACAGGGGTGCATGGGAAGTTCTACACGCGATTGGCCAGGGTTCGTGAATTACAGGGGTGCGCGGGAATTATCACACGCGATTTGGCTTGGTACGTGTATTACAGGGGTGCGTGGGAAGTTCTACACGCGATTGGCCAGGGTACGTGTATTACAGGGGTGTGCGGGAAGTTCTACATGCGATTCGGCTGGGTACGTGTATTACAGGGGTGCGCGGGAATTCTCACATGCGATTTGGCCAGGTACGTGTATTACAGGGGTGCGCGGGAATTATCACACGCGATTTAGCCAGATACGTGTATTACAGGGGTGTGCGGGAATTATCACACGCAATTAGGCTGGGTGGGTCCTCACAGGTGTTCCCTGTACACCCTCCACGGCCCCTGCAGGCAGCCCACAAAACAGGGGACTACCCTGCACACCTGCTCATGTCCCCCTGCACCCCCACCCCCCAGCAGTGCAGGGGCAGCCTCCACCAGGCCCCCAACTCATGTCCCCTATCACCCCCACCCCCCCGCCACCAGGGGCACCCTCCACCAGGCCCCCACCCATGTCCCCTATCACCCCCACCCCCCAGCCACCAGGGGCACCCACCACCAGGCCCCCACCCATGTCTCCCAACACCCCCACCCCCCAGCATCCAGGGGCACCCTCCACCAGGCCCCCACCCATGTCCCCTATCACACCCACCCCCCCGCCACCAGGGGCACCCTCCACCAGGCCCCCACCCATGTCTCCCAACACCCCCACCCCCCAGCATCCAGGGGCACCCTCCACCAGGCCCCCACCCATGTCCCCTATCACCCCCACCCCCCAGCAGTGCAGGGGCACCCTCCACCAGGCCCCCACTCATGTCTCCCACCACCCCCACCCCCCAGCCACCAGGGGCACCCTCCACCAGACCCCCACTCATGTCCCCTATCACCCCCACCCCCCCGCCACCAGGGGCACCCTCCACCAGGCCCCCACCCATGTCCCCTATCATACCCACCCCCCCGCCACCAGGGGCACCCTCCACCAGGCCCCCACCCATGTCTCCCAACACCCCCACCCCCCAGCATCCAGGGGCACCCTCCACCAGGCCCCCACCCATGTCCCCTATCACCCCCACCCCCCAGCAGTGCAGGGGCACCCTCCACCAGGCCCCCACTCATGTCTCCCACCACCCCCACCCCCCAGCCACCAGGGGCACCCTCCACCAGGCCCCCACTCATGTCCCCTATCACCCCCACCCCCCCGCCACCAGGGGCACCCTCCACCAGGCCCCCACCCATGTCCCCTATCACCCCCACCCCCCAGCAGTGCAGGGGCACCCTCCACCAGGCCCCCACTCATGTCTCCCACCATCCCCACCCCCCAGCCACCAGGGGCACCCTCCACCAGGCCCCCACTCATGTCCCCTATCACCCCCACCCCCCCGCCACCAGGGGCACCCTCCACCAGGCCCCCACCCATGTCCCCTATCACCCCCACCCCCCAGCAGTGCAGGGGCACCCTCCACCAGGCCCCCACTCATGTCTCCCACCACCCCCACCCCCCAGCCACCAGGGGCACCCTCCACCAGGCCCCCACTCATGTCCCCTATCACCCCCACCCCCCCGCCACCAGGGGCACCCTCCACCAGGCCCCCACCCATGTCTCCCACCACCCCCACCCCCCAGCAGTGCAGGGGCAGCAGGCAGTCAGGCAGCAGCAGGTGGGAGCGTGCTCGGGGCTCTGGGGGGCAGTAGTTCGGCCTTCCGGGCAGGAGCGTGGTATTCCGTGTGGGTAGGCGTGGCCAGCTTGGTACGGAGTGATTTGGCACGTGAGAATCCTGCACGTCAGCGTGAAAACCGAGGAAAGGCCCTCAGCGCGTAAGCACGTCTGTGACGTGACCCGCACGGGTGTTTCCCACACAGCATGTGATGACAGAGCACACGTGGAAAGACTGCACGTCAGAGTGTAATCGCGTGTGATTGGTGGAAATGGCCCTACACGCAGAAGTGACAAAGCGTGTGATTGGTGGAAATGGCCCTACACGCAGAAGTGACAAAGCGTGTAATTGGTGGAAATGGCCCTACACGCAGAAGTGACAAAGCGTGTAATTGGTGGAAATGTCCCTACACGCAGAAGTGACAAAGCGTGTAATTGGTGGAAATGGCCCAGCGCGTACACGCCGCGTAAGTGACGCTGGTCGTGTGGCCCTGTATAAAAGGTATGTGTAGAACACGTTTTCCTTGTACGTGCTTTTCGTGGAGAGCGAGTGGGTGAATTCTGTACTTCTTGTCGTTTCACACGCGATTTACTTCACGGCGTTTCAAGTTCGTATTCCCTGTTACCTCTGACAGCTTTTTCTCTTTTTTCGCTTTTACTGGTTTACCTGGGCCTGTTCCCTCAAACAGTGTTCCCTTCTACTGTTGTCCTGTCTCCTCAGACAGCGTACAAATCTTCTTTTGGCGGGGGTGTTGCCAACCAAACGTGCTCCTTTTACACGCTCGTTTACCAGGCAGACGGTGAGTCACGCACGTATCTAACATCTGTGCTTGCCCCGTGTGTAGCCTACCCCTTCAGAGGTCATTCTAGGCTGCGTGTGACACGCATACGTTCATTCTTGTGTTACTGGGTGCCACAGCGTAGTGCAGGTTTTTCTTTCTGCACACGTGGTCTAGGAGGGGTTGCGTGCACGTCATCTCCCTTTTTTGGGGCTCCTGTGCGTAGCGTGACCCGTCATCTTTCCCCAGGGGTTACAATCAGCCTTGCAAGAGCACTAGGGTACAATTACCATCTGGTACCCAACCCCTTTGACCCCCAATTGCCCAGGACAATAGTTTCCAGCCACTCCCATACGCACATTTACATCAGTGCCATGGCTGGGAGGCGAGGATTCCGTAAGGGTGGCAAAGGTGGAAGAGCCACAAGTGGTGGCCGTGGTGGATCCGGTAGGGGACGTGGTCGTTACTTGCAGGGTGAGCCTGTCCCCCCATGTGTGGAGGACCAGTCAAGGGCACCCATAATCCCCCCCCCTCCCGTTGAGGCTGATGTGGCTGACACCATCCATGCTCAGCCCTTGTTGGACCAGCCCATTGTGGCACCAGATCTGGCTGACTCCATGGCTGACTTCCAGGTCAGCAGGCCTATGACACGTGCGCTGGTGCACGTTGATGTCACCATGCCACGTGCATCTGGGCCAGCAAGGTCATCTGCTGCACCAAGGAGGCAGGGCGGAGAGGCTGCAGGGGCAGCTGCGGCTCCATCCACCCCAGCCCTCACACACCCAGCCAGGACAGTGTCGGTCCTAGTCCATGCTGCTGACATTCCCCCTGACACCATCACACTAGAGCCAATGCCTGCACCAACTCCCATGCTGAGTGTGCAATCCCACACTCCTGATACAGAGTCCACCAGGGCTCCTGCCCCTAGTGTCCAGAGCGGCGCAGGACACTCAGGATCACCACCACCTTCCAAGCGGAAGAGGAAGAGTGCTCGTCCGGCACAGGCTGATGCCCCAGACACGGCTACACAGTCCGGCCCATCCAGGAAGCCCAGCTTCACGGATGACGAACTGAATGCACTTGTCGAGTATGTGTCCGGACATGACAACGAGATGGTCATTGTTGCAGGATCCAAGACCACACCTGCACAACGCCAGGCACACTGGCAGACCGTTGCGGACATCGTAAGTGCCCTTGGAATCGTGAGGCGCACAGCCAATGATTGCTATAAGCGCTGGAATGACCTAAAGCGCAGGGCAAAGAGTAAGCTGGCCTCAAGTCATGCCGCAACTCTAGTGACTGGAGGTGGGTCTCCAGTAGTAGACATGGAACTCACTCCACATGAGTCAGTCGCTGGGACCTACGTCACGGAGGAACAGATCCAAGGCGTGGGAGATCTGGCTGGTTACGAGGCATTGTCCGGTGAGTGCACATGCATGTGTGTGTCATCCATGTGCATGGTGTGTGTGTGAGGGCTTCTGTTTGTGTGCCAGGTGAGAGTGTGTGCGCCTGAGTCGTATGGGTCAGCCATGTGCTTCATGCAATACTTCCTGCACAGCTGCATTTGGCCATAGCAGTATCCCTTCTGCCAACAGTAGACATCTAGCCCAACTGCACGCCAGTTGCCCTTGAATTGTCACCTTGCCACAACATAGTTGCTTATTTTTCACTGTTCATTCAGTCAGTTTGTTTGCATTTCACCACTTTCACTAGGCATGTCGCTGTCCACTAGTCACATGTCTGACATGGGTATGGTAAAGTGGAGTGACTTTGTTACCTGGATATCATTTGTACACACATGTCCCTGTGCAATTGGACCATTTCAGACTGGCAGCTCCAGGTGAAAAATCTGACCTGTTAGAATTAGAAAAGCGATTACATGCGGGAACTGGACTGAATGAATAGGTGCTGCCCTCCTCTCCATCTTCACTCAATAGCAATGGTACATGCCATCTGTGTGATGGCATGTGTGTTTCACCTGGCAATCACAGGCCAATGTGTGATGCCACTGACAGGCAGCATGCAGAAAATGTGTTCATCTTCCATCTTGGTGTCATCAGTGTGTGCCATTTGCCTGCACTTCATACGCAGTGAGGGTGCATGCATGGGAGGGTTTTAGTCATGTGGGACATGTGTCAATCAAGTACTGGTTCTCTTGCTTCTCAGCCCTCAGTGTGTGCCATGGTGCTAATGCCTGTTTCCATTTCTTTGTTTTCATGTCTTTGCAGGGGAAGACGCACCTGATACTGCTGGGGTTGTGGAGATGGTGCAGACCCAGGAGGGGTCCGAGGGCGGACCAACCACCAGTGAGGGACGTGGTGTGGTGGTGGGGGAGAACCCACAAGTGCTGCAGGTCGTGCTCTCAAGGGGCGTCTCTGGCTGCACCTCCCCCGAGCTGTACTCAGGTGTTGATTCGGATGAGACCTACGTGCCGTCGCAGGTGAGTGTTCCAGGGAGGGATTCTGTTCTGTCTCACCCACCTGCACCAGGGTCAGAACCCTCCATGGGGATGTCAGTGTTGGCAGCTACGCCTTCGGTGGTTATGGATGCAGGGTCACACTCTGCAACATCTGATCCTGGGCCAGCAGATCAGAGGGGGAATGCAGTCCTGCAGCCTCAGGCAGTGCCGGCACAGCAAGGCGCAGTTCGCCTTGCCCCAGACAGGTGTGGTGCCCGCCGACGTGGTGGCCGTACGCCACCCGGCAATACCGCATGGGAGCAATCCATTTACGGTATGGCAACCCAACAGGCTGCATCATCCGAGATGATGGCTCAGGCCATGGATAGGGTGGCCACTTCCATTGTCCCCCCAGAAAGGCTGATGGAGCGACTAGAGCAGGCAACCGATTCCATCTGCCAGTCACACAGGGAGGACATGTTGGGGTCCAACAGGGACAGGCGGGCGGCACTGGCGACTCTGCAGGAGGCCATCTCCATTGAGTCCCAGGGCCACAGGGAAGCCCTGAGGCAGGAGCTCCTTCACCTCAGGACGACTCTTGTTGAGCTTGAGGCTTCAACACACCAAAGGACAGAACAGCAGCTGGAGCGTCTCACCCGTACGCTCTCAGCTGAGATGCAGGCAACGAGGGCGGAGGTCCGGGCATCCCGTGAGTTGTTGCATGGGGACCTCCGCACACTCATCCTCCAGAACCAGACCTACCACACCCGCATGCTTGCAGCCATGGAGGAGCAGACTAGGGCCTTGCGTGGGCTGCCTCCCATAGTGCAACCACCTCCGGATGCAGCTGCACAGGGTGATAATAGCGACAGCAGTGATACTCCCACAATAGGGTAGCCGTGTGGGCCATGAGCCCATGGAGGTGTTTTATCTTCCCAGGATCCACGCAGGTGGGCTCTGGTGTGCATCCTGTCCTCGGACCTCCTGGGTGGCCTCCCCAACCCCCCCAGGCCCATCAATGGCCATTTTTGATTGTTTCTTATTTTTATTTTTATTTTGATTTCTTTTATTCCCAATTATTTTGGGACGATTTGTTGGCTTCCGTGGTTCCTGTGGGCATACGCTGCATTGTGGCTGGGCACATGCAGGCTTGTAATGTATTTGGTTCAGATGCTTGGGTTTGAGTCACACACCCCCCTCCTGCTTCCGTTTCCATGGGCTTGCAAAGGGTGTGCCCAAGTGACAGTGAATTACACAGTGACGTTGGACTCCCATGAGCTGTGTGGGCAGTCTGTAGTCAATACTGTGTATACATTCATAGTGCATATTGCTGTTGTGTTGTACACTGCATGTTGCATTGATGTGTAACTCTTCTTCTGTGTCTACCTCCCAATTTGCAGGTCCCTTCCTCATGTCTACACAAGGACCTCTAGTCTGGAGATGGGGTCCATGTTGGCAGCAGTGCACCTACAACTCTACATGGCGCCAACACTGCACAGTTGGTAGTGGTGGGAGTGCAGGCATTTCCAGGTGGTGAGACTACTAATATGTAACATTTGTGATGTCATGTTAATGGTAGTACGTGCTCAAGTATGTTGTTGGTCCGGCATTGCTGTGAGCATTTCAGGTGTTGCAGGTTTCTAATAGGGACACTGTACATAGTGAGACTAGTGTCATGTTGTGGGGATTACTTTGTTTACCTGCAATTAGCATGACATGGCACAGTGTGTCGTGTGGCGGTGCTGGGGTTGGGTTGGCTGACATGGCACTGTCCTCTTGTTGCATTTTGCAAGTGGGTATTCATTTTAGCTGCTTGAATGTGTAACTTCACAAAACTGCATTGGTGGTGTCTGTGTGGGTAGGGATGCACACATTGTGACACTTCCAGGTGAACAATCTCAGGCAGATATGGTATTCACGGTTCATTCTCCAGACATTCAGGATCAGTGTCAGGTTGAGTCATCATTGATTGTCAGATGGAATGTGCCAGGGCAGGGGGCACTCCGCAGGGGTGTGATTTCTATGTGAAGTAATTAGCCACTAGCTGTGTACGGGCTGCCTCCCCCGTGCCCTTTCCCCTCCCATGCGCAGCGGCTGTGCATGTGGTTGGGGATGTGGGGCCACCACCATGTCCACGGCCAGGCCCTGTCGTGTTGCAACGTTGTGCAGGACACATGCTGCCACTATGATCCTGCACACTACTGGGGGAGCGTATAACAGCTGCCCGCCAGAACGGTCAAGGGAGCGAAAGCGTGACTTTAGCACTCCGAATGTGCGCTCCACTATGCCCCGGGTCGTAATGTGGGCTGTGTTATATCTTACCTCGGGTGGCGTGGTGGGGTTCCGAATTGGCGTCATCATGTGGGGGCTGAGAGGGTAGGCACTGTCCCCTGTGGAGGTGGTGATTGGTATCATTGGTGGGGTTGTGACCTTGCTCAGTATCCAACATGCATGCATGTGCAGTGGCATACATACTCACCAAGCAGCCATGTATCGCCATGCCGCCCAGCTTCTAGGTCCCGGCTTAGGGTTGACATTCGGTAAATGAAGCTGTCGTGGGTGGAGCCGGGATAGTTGGCATATACTGAGGTGATGATTCCCTTGTCATTACATGCTACCTGCACGTTGATGGAATGCCAGTGCTTGCGGTTCCTATAGATGTGCTCAGATGCCCTGGGGGGACGTAGAGCCACATGGGTGCAGTCGATGGCACCTAGCACTTTGGGGAATCGTGCCACACCGTAAAAATCCAGGGCGGCAGCATGCCTTTCTGCAGGTGTTCTGGGCAGGTATATGTGCCTGCGGACTGATGGGCGTGCAGTGATGATGTTCAAGACCTGGTGTAGGCAGCGTGACTGGGTGGCCTGTGACACCCCACCCACTATGGCACTTGTCCGCTGAAATGATCCAGTGGCTAAGAAGTGCAGTACATTGAGGACCTTCTCCAGGGGGCTGAGTGCTTGGGAGCACAGGGTGGGTGATGTGAGGTCATCCTCCCACTCACTCACTAGGTCCAGTATAATGTGTGGTGGAAACATGTACCTCCCATACACCTGGTCATCAGGCATCCCGAAAAGGCTGGTTCTGGGTGTGAATATTCTGGCCCTGACTATCCTCCTCCTCCTCCTTTGGTAGCCCACTGCCACTGCTGCAAGGAACGGTATGTTCATCCTGGCGTCTGAGCTTGTTATTGTTAAAGTGCGCAAATGTATGCTTTGCGCGTGTTCTAGGCGAGCGTGTGACCCTCGCACCCCTGGTATCCAGTTCCCAGTCCAATAGCGTGTGGAAATTCACACGCACCACGGGATACAGGTTTGCTGACGTACTTGCGTGTGTAAGTGCCCGCGCACCCATGAAATACACGTACATAGGCCAATTGCGTGTACGCGCACTTTTGTCCAATTACACGCGATGACACTCTGACGTGCAGTATTTCCACGTGTGCTCCGTCATCACGTGCTGAGTGGGGAACACCCGTGCGGGTCATGTCACAGACGCGCTTACGCGCTGAGGGACTCTGGTCCAATAGAATCGCGTATGCGTGCTGACGCGCTTACGCGCTAAGGGCCTTTCCTCGGATTTCACGCTGACGTGCAGGATTTTCACGTGGCAAAACACTCCGTATCAAGCTGGCCACGCGAAAACACACGGAAGACCACGCTCCTGCCCAGAAGGCCGAGTTACTGCCCCCCAGTGCCCCGAGCAGCCTCCCACGTGCCATCTGCTGCTGCCTGCCTGCCTGCCTACTGCCACCGTGCCCTGCCATTTGGTGCCTGCACATCAGCCATCTGCAGGGGTCCAGTTGCTGTGTCCACCCCTGCTGGAACTGAAGACTCCCGACTGGGATTACATCGCTCCACAGCCCAGCACCAGGACCCAGTTGCCCACCCACACCTGCCTCTGGGGTTGCCATGTCGGGCACTTCCACATCTGGCACCAGTGGCAACCCCAGGCCAGAGGGGCAGAGGGGCACCAGCTTCACTGACACCGGAGTTGGTGTCCTGGTGGAGCATGTCCTGGGGCAGTATGATGCCCTCTTTGGATCGTCCCGCGCCAGCAAGGAAGGACGGGAGAGGATCTGGGCCGACTGTGTGGTTGCCATCAACGCGGAGCGGTTGGCAACCCGCAACGTCCTGAAGATCAAGAAGCGCTGGGAGGACTTGAGGTCCAGGACCCTTGTGAAGGCCCGGCGCCTCGTGGAGGGGGGCCGGGGCCGCATGAGTTCCATCCAGATGAGGGTCCTGGAACGCGTACGCCCAGCGCTCCACGCCCAGATCCTTGAGAGGGAGGCCCGTCTGGAGTTGAGCGGTAAGTGTCCAAGCATTACTGTGTGAGACAGGGCATGTTGCGGTGTGCTGGTTCTATGATACTTGCCTGTATGTGTGCCATAGGCAATGTATGCATGTATGTGTGCAGGGACATCATGGTAATGCATGTGCGACCAGTGATGTGTGACCCACATGGTTGTTGCATGTGTTCAAATGCCGCATGGGGAGCCCTATGCAGATTTTGAACATGAGAGCATGCCAGTCTCTGTACCTGGACATGGGTGGGGGTGAGGGATGGGTGCTGATGCCAGGTACATATATGGTAGCCATGTCTGTGTGCCTGACCTGCGTGTCTGTGACTTGTGCATGCCATGGATGCATGACACATGTGTGTGACAATGCACAGATTCAGTGAAGCAGCCAAATTACCCTTGTATCCGCTGTGTTTGGTGTGTTTGGGGCCAGATGGATGTGACTGAGGTGAAGTGTGTGCATGTGATAGGCATGAGCCATGATGCATGTGAGTTACATATCATTGAATGTTTCAAGAGTCCATTGGACATGCATGGAAATGTCCATGGCATGCACCATGCCTGTTACTGTGTGTGTTTTGCCTGGACTGACCCATGTGTTGTGGAGGGACATGATGGAAGTGTACTTTGACAGTGGTGCTCATCTGCTATTGCTTCCTGTCTAGGGGACCATTGTACAGTGCCCTGATGCTTGTGTTCTTTGTCTCCCTCTACGCAGCGGCTAGTGAAGAAGAGGGCGGAGACGGCGCTGTGGAGCAAGGCGGCGGGGATGCCCCCACGGCTGCAGCGGAAGGGGTGGGTGAGCCCCCACAGGGGCCTGCTACGGTGGGAGACGGTGAGGAGCCATCCAGGTTGGTGGTTTGCACAGAGGAGGAGTAGGCCGCCACTGGGGCACACATGGGGCCTGGTGGGGGCATCCCTGCTGGTGCAAGTGGTGCAGTCCAGGGCCAGGGGCAGGAGGCAGCACAGGTCACCGTGGAGGGGCCTGTGCATGTCGCTGTCCCTGACCCTGTGAGTGCACCACCATGCACCAGCAGGGATGCCCCGTCCCAGGCCCGTCCGCAGGTAGAGGGGATGACCATGTCACGTGACTCCCCTCCACCTGCGGACGTGGGAACCCCTGGCCGTGTGGAGAAGGTCCTGATTGGGGTCGCAATGCGCACGGCTGTGATTCGTGATGCCGTGCGTGCTTCCCGGGAGGAGGACGCACGTCATCACGAAGTGCACCGTGCCGACGTGGCCCAATTGGGATCGGCCATGTTCGGGGGTTTCCTGCATGTGTTGTCCAATCTGGCGGCCCTCTCCTCCTCTGTGCAGGCTATACACCAGTCGTTCTCCTTGCCGTCTTCCGGCCCAGATGCCACCAGGGCCCCCTGTGGACCTGCCCTGACCAATGCAGCCAGCTCGGTGGGGATCCCATCCCTGCCACAGTTGGGAGTCGGAGGTCCAGCAGGGGTGGACAACACAGCAACTGGACCCCAGCAGATGGAAGATGTGACAGCATCATCAGGCAGGGCACGTGCACGACGGTGTCGGTGGTTTCCATCAGCCTGGATGCCGTCGTGCTGGCAGAGGCAGTGGCGTCGGAGGCAGCAGCAGGCTCGACGTGGGAGGCATCATGGCTCGGGGCCTTCAAGATCAGAGGGGCAGGCATCGGCCGGAGGGCAGGGCAACCCTGGGATGGTGGTGTCTTCCGTGTGGGAGCAGTTGGTCCAGCAGATAGGTGCGGAGCGGCAGCGGGCGGAAGAGGAGCGGCTCACCATGGTCAGGGCGGAGTTCTCCATGCGTCGGGCGTTGAGGCGGGCTGAGTGCCTCGAGGAAGCTCGCAGGGAGTTTGAGCTGGACATGGGGTTATCCCTGCGAGACCTCGGCCAGGACAGAGTCCCGCCTCCAGGACATCGACATGGAGTTCGATGATGCCCTGGCCAGCAACATCACCGAGTGAGCCGCAGGACTTGCCCGCTGCCTTTGTATATAGTTATTTAGTTAGTTAGTGTTAGGTTTCCTTTATTAGTTTTTGTTTTTTTGGACCGCTCGGACAATGGCCACTTTTTTGTATATATTATTTTCATTAGGTAGTAGTAGGTTTCATTTATGGTGTTGGGCTCATGGACCCTGGAATTTTCGTGTATATAGTTTGCTTTTTGAAGAAACATTTTTTTTATTAATTATTGTGTTCACCATGAGGAAATGGTTTTTCATTATTTTACTTCCACATGATTTTGCTTTGGACAACATTTGTTTTTGGATTACTTTTTTTTTTTTATTTTTACATTTGTTCTCGGACATGGACCATTTATTTTGTTATCCCCATTGTTGTATGTTTGATTTTTTTACTTATTTTTCATCTTTAATACATGTTTTTTTAACTTTCACTTGTGGTATTTTCTCATTGGTTTCATACATGTCATGATATGGGTTTTGACATTCACTTGCACCCATTGTGTATGTGTGTGTGACGGACATGTGTTCATTTACAGACTTGCCATTGGGGTTGTATCATGTAATTGCATTCACTATGTGGGTGGATGCAATCCTTGCCTGGGTGTTTGTGCTGGGTATGCTGCCCATTACTGCCATGATTGAGTATCGTCAGGACCTGGGGGCAGGGGGACATGTGTGGGTGCCTGGTGGAGGGTGACCCTGGTGGCTGGGGGGTGGGGGTGGTGGGAGACATGGGTGGGGGCCTGGTGGAGGCTGCCCCTGCACTGCTGGGGTGTGGGGGTGGTGGGAGACATGAGTGGGGGCCTGGTGGAGGCTGCCCCTGCACTGCTGGGGTGTGGGGGTGGTGGGAGACATGAGTGGGGGCCTGGTGGAGGGTGCACCTGGTGGCTGGGGGGGTGGGGGTGGTGGTAGACATGAGTGGGGGCCTGGTGGAGGGTGCCCCTGCACTGCTGGGGTGTGGGGGTGGTGGGAGACATGAGTGGGGGCCTGGTGGAGGGTGACCCTGGTGGCTGGGGGGTGGGGGTGGTGGGTGACATGAGTGTGGGCCTGGTGGAGGCTGCCCCTGCACTGCTGGGGTGTGGGGGTGGTGGGAGACATGAGTGGGGGCCTGGTGGAGGGTGCCCCTGGTGGCTGGGGGGTGGGGGTGGTGGGTGACATGAGTGGGGGCCTGGTGGAGGATGACCCTGGTGGCTGGGGGGTGGGGGTGGTGGGAGACATGGGTGGGGGCCTGGTGGAGGGTGCCCCTGTACTGCTGGGGTGTGGGGGTGGTGGGAGACATGAGTGGGGGCCTGGTGGAGGGTGACCCTGGTGGCTGGGGGGTGGGGGTGGTGGGTGACATGAGTGGGGGCCTGGTGGAGGGTGACCCTGGTGGCTGGGGGGTGGGGGTGGTGGGTGACATGAGTGGGGGCCTGGTGGAGGCTGCCCCTGCACTGCTGGGGTGTGGGGGTGGTGGGAGACATGAGTGGGGGCCTGGTGGAGGCTGCCCCTGCACTGCTCGGGTGTGGGGGTGGTGGGAGACATGAGTGGGGGCCTGGTGGAGGGTGCCCCTGGTGGCTGGGGGGTGGGGGTGGTGGGTGACATGAGTGGGGGCCTGGTGGAGGCTGCCCCTGCACTGCTGGGGTGTGGGGGTGGTGGGAGACATGAGTGGGGGCCTGGTGGAGGCTGCCCCTGCACTGCTGGGGTGTGGGGGTGGTGGGAGACATGAGTGGGGGCCTGGTGGAGGCTGCCCCTGCACTGCTGGGGTGTGGGGGTGGTGGGAGACATGAGTGGGGCCTGGTGGATGGTGCCCCTGGTGGCTGGGGGGTGGGGGTGGTGGGTGACATGAGTGGGGGCCTGGTGGAGGCTGCCCCTGCACTGCTGGGGTGTGGGGGTGGTGGGAGACATGAGTGGGGGCCTGGTGGAGGCTGCCCCTGCACTGCTGGGGTGTGGGGGTGGTGGGAGACATGAGTGGGGGCCTGGTGGAGGGTGCCCGTGGTGGCTGGGGGGTGGGGGTGGTGGGTGACATGAGTGGGGGCCTGGTGGAGGGTGACCCTGGTGGCTGGGGGGTGGGGGTGGTGGGAGACATGGGTGGGGGCCTGGTGGAGGGTGCCCCTGGTGGCTGGGGGGGTGGGGGTGGTGGTAGACATGAGTGGGGGCCTGGTGGAGGGTGCCCCTGCACTGCTGGGGTGTGGGGGTGCTGGGAGACATGAGTGGGGGCCTGGTGGAGGGTGACCCTGGTGGCTGGGGGGTGGGGGTGGTGGGTGACATGAGTGGGGGCCTGGTGGAGGGTGACCCTGGTGGCTGGGGGGTGGTGGGTGACATGAGTGGGGGCCTGGTGGAGGCTGCCCCTGCACTGCTGGGGTGTGGGGGTGGTGGGAGACATGAGTGGGGGCCTGGTGGAGGGTGCCCCTGCACTGCTGGGGTGTGGGGGTGGTGGGAGACATGAGTGGGGGCCTGGTGGAGGGTGCCCCTGGTGGCTGGGGGGGTGGGGGTGGTGGTAGACATGAGTGGGGGCCTGGTGGAGGGTGCCCCTGCACTGCTGGGGTGTGGGGGTGGTGGGAGACATGAGTGGGGGCCTGGTGGAGGGTGACCCTGGTGGCTGGGGGGTGGGGGTGGTGGGTGACATGAGTGGGGGCCTGGTGGAGGCTGCCCCTGCACTGCTGGGGTGTGGGGGTGGTGGGAGACATGAGTGGGGGCCTGGTGGAGGGTGCCCCTGGTGGCTGGGGGGTGGGGTGGTGGGTGACATGAGTGGGGGCCTGGTGGAGGGTGACCCTGGTGGCTGGGGGGTGGGGGTGGTGGGAGACATGGGTGGGGGCCTGGTGGAGGGTGCCCCTGGTGGCTGGGGGGGGTGGGGGTGGTGGGTGACATGAGTGGGGGCCTGGTGGAGGCTGCCCCTGCACTGCTGGGGTGTGGGGGTGGTGGGAGACATGAGTGGGGGCCTGGTGGAGGCTGCCCCTGCACTGCTGGGGTGTGGGGGTGGTGGGAGACATGAGTGGGGGCCTGGTGGAGGGTGCCCCTGGTGGCTGGGGGGGTGGGGGTGGTGGTAGACATGAGTGGGGGCCTGGTGGAGGGTGCCCCTGCACTGCTGGGGTGTGGGGGTGGTGGGAGACATGAGTGGGGGCCTGGTGGAGGGTGACCCTGGTGGTTGGGGGTGGGGGTGGTGGGAGACATGGGTGGGGGCCTGGTGGAGGGTGACCCTGGTGGCTGGGGGGTGGGGGTGGTGGGTGACATGAGTGGGGGCCTGGTGGAGGGTGACCCTGGTGGCTGGGGGGTGGGGGTGGTGGGAGACATGAGTTGGACATGGGTGGGGGCCTGCTGGCAGGTGCCCCACAGTGCTGGGGGTGGGGGTGGTGGGGGACATGAGTTGGACATGGGTGGGGGCCTGCTGGCAGGTGCCCCACAGTGCTGGGGGGTGGGGGTGCAAGGGGACATGAGTTGGTGTTCATTAGTTCAAGGAGACATGTGCCTTTGCTGGGGGGCATGCCCATGTTGGGTGGGCTGCCTGCGGGACATGACCAGGGGTGCAGGGTAGTCCCCTGTGGTGTGGGCTGCCTGCAGGGGCCGTGGAGGGTGTACAGGGTACACCTGGGAGGACCCACACTGTCAAATCACATGTGGGACTCCCCGGCACCCCTGAAATACACGTACCGTGCAAAAATCGCGTGTAAAACTTCCCGCGCACCCCTGAAATACACGCGCACAGGCTATTCGCGTGTGGAACTTCCCGCGCACCCCTGAAATACACGCGCCCAGGCTATTCACGTGTAAGACTTCCCGCGCACCCCTGAAATACACGCGCCCAGGCTATTCGCGTGTGGAACTTCCCGCGCACCCCTGAAATACATGCGCCCAGGCTATTCGCGTGTAAAACTTCCCGCGCACCCCTGAAATACACGCGCCCAGGCTATTCGCGTGTGGAACTTCCCGCGCACCCCTGAAATACACGCGCCCAGGCTATTCGCGTGTGGAACTTCTCGCGCACCCCTGAAATACACGCGCACAGGCTATTCGCGTGTGGAACTTCCTGCGCACCCCTGAAATACACGCGCCCAGGCTATTCGCGTGTGGAACGTCTCACGCACCCCTGGAATACACGTAGCCCGCTCCCCCAGGCCCGATCGCGTGAGGAACTTCACGCGCACCCCTGAAATACACGCGCCCAGGCTATTCGCGTGTGGAACTTCCCGCGCACCCCTGAAATACACGTGCCCAGGCTATTCGCGTGTGGAACTTCCCGCGCACCCCTGAAATACACGCGCCTAGGCTATTCGCGTGTGGAACTTCCCGCGCACCCCTCAAATACACGCGCCCAGGCTATTCGCGTGTGGAACTTCCCACGCACCCCTCAAATACAGGCGCCCAGGCTATTCGCGTGTGGAACTTCCCGCGCACCCCTGAAATACACGCGCCCAGGCTATTCGCGTGTGGAACTTCTCACGCACCCCTGGAATACACGTAGCCCGCTCCCCCAGGCCCGATCGCGTGAGGAACTTCACGCGAACCCCTGTAATACACGTAGCCTGCTCTCCCAGGCCCGATCGCGTGTGAAACTTCACGCGAACCCCTGAAATACACGTAGCACGCTCCCCCAGGCCCGATCGCATGAGGAACTTCACGCGAACCCCTGTAATACACGTAGCCCGCTCCCCCAGGCCCGATCGCGTGTGAAACTTCACGCGAACCCCTGAAATACACGTAGCACGCTCCCCCAGGCCCGATCGCGTGTGAAACTTCACGCGAACCCCTGAAATACACGTAGCACGCTCCCCCAGGCCCGATCGCGTGAGAAACTTCACGCGAACCCCTGAAATACACGTAGCCCGCTCCCCCAGGCCCGATCGCGTGAATAACTTCACGCGAACCCCTGTGATGCACGTACCCTGCTGAAATCGCGTGTGAGACTTCCCGCGCACCCCGGTATACACGCACACGTATTTTTTGTCAGCGGGTGTCCGTGTTTGTGGGTACCCCTTTGCACGTCATTTTTCCTGGAGGGCCACAGTATGGGACATTCATCATGGCAGTATATAGGTGCTATTTGTTGGCGCACCTTTTGGTGCACATTTCTTACAGCCGCAGAGACGCTACCGCCTGCTTTCTTGTGGCGGTCGTGTTTGTGCCTGTGCGCTGGTTTGAGCGTGCGCTTTTTTCCCCTATTCTATTCCATGAATACGTGTTGTAGGCGAGCGTGTGGGCGTTCCGCGCACTTGTGCCCTGTACTTCCCCCGTGACGCCCACGTTTTGGCAAGTTGTTCCCCATTCCGAGCGTTACGCCCGTGTTCCGCCTACTTTTGTTGCGTGCGCCGCGCTATGTGCGAATTTCGCTGTGGCCTGTGCGATTTTCGCTGTGACCTGGCGCACGCTGTTAGATGGCCTGTGCGCCAACGTGCGCCGCGCACTTTTTTATCGCACATCCGCTGGTTTTCTCGCGCACGGCCTTCCATGAATCGACGTGCGCTGCTTTTCGTGCGATTTTCGCACTTGCACTGCGATTTTCGCTATTCCAATGCGATTCGCACGTTTTTGCCCACTTGCGCCGCGCTAATTATTCCATGAATCGGCCTGTGAATATGAGGGTAAAAAAAATGTTGATTATTCAATGTTATAAGTTGTTACAAAATACCAATACTAACATGATATTTTCTTTTATCACAGAAATAAACAAGAGATACATGTACTCCAGTTACTAAACCAAACAAGAAGTATATTATATTATGTACAACCATCACAGCAAATTACACCCATAGTGACTTATAACTTTGCTGCCTATAAATTTGATCTTGTCCATGCACCCAAGACTATAGACCCTGCCCACAACCACCACAGCATATGACACCCATAGTGGCTTATAACTTTGTTGCTTATAAATTTGTTCTTGGATCCAAAAGTTATAAGCCACAATGGGTGTGATATGCTGCGGTGGTTGTGGCTGTATGGCCATGCTCCCAAGACTCTTTGCCCTAGCCACAAGCTTCACAGCATCTCACACACATAGAGTCAGACATTTCAACCATACAAAATGGACAATTTTAATGTCCGCAGACATCATGAGTGTCCTTAGAAACATTTTCAACTTACCTACGAACGGTACGGACAGACATAGCATCCTCAGGACACCCTCATTACGTTTATTTACGGACATCCCAGGACACATAATGTGTTCTAAGAACACTTTGAACATGCTTGCGAACATGTATTCTTAGAACAATTTGAAATTGCTTGCGAACAGAATGGACAGGCATACCGTCCTCAGGACACCCCCATTTTATTTATTGACGAACATCCCAGGACACAAGATGTGTTCTTAGAACAGATTCAACTTGCCTGTGAACAAAACGAACAGGCTTACCATCCTCAGAACACACCCATTTTGTTTATTTTCAAACATTTCAGGACACCGCCAGTGTTCTTAGAACACTTTCAGCTTGCTTGTGAACAATACGGACAGGCGTAGTGACCTCAGAACACCCCCATTTCGTCTATTTAGAACATTTTAGAACATCTGCATTGTCCGCAGACAAAACGAACACAACAGGGGAGTCTACCACCTAAATAAATACAACATTTAACCCATCTCTTACTCCCCCACCCTCCCCAAACACTTTCACACAACAACACACTCTACGAAATACTATTTTTCAACAAGGTTTCACTGCGCTGTCCGCGGATGTCCGCAAATCCAAGATGGCGAGCATTCCCAAAAATCTGACGCACTTCACGCTCTTCACCATCCAATCACTGAACACGTTGCATGTCCGCGGACATGTCGTAACCCGATTAGCCAATCAGGACACTGTCCGCGGACCGAACAGGGAAGTGTGTCCGCAGACCGAACATAGATATCACTAATTTTGTGTGACCTACTTTTTGGTCATTTTAAAAGAAACCACTGGACGGATTTCCACCAAATTTGCAAAGGCACGCTTTCGGGACCAAGCTGCTGCTCCTGGTCCAAATTTGGTGAAAATCTGTCCAGCGGTTTGGGCTGTAGGCGTGAGCAAAGTTTTTTCCCCATTCAGTCTATGGAAAAAAATATGTTTTGGGACCCCCCCTATAACTTTGCCCCCCCTGGACCAAACCTCACCAAACTTTGCATACAAATTCAGAGTGGGCCATATACTTATTTTGCAGAGTTAGGGGTGGATTCATCCAGGGAGAGCGAAGTTATAGGCCGCCCAAAAAGTGCTCTTCCTATGGAAACAGCAACTTAACCATAACTACACAGCCACTACCGTGGCTGTGTAATATATATATATATATATATATATGTATATATATATATATATATATATATATATATATATATATATATATATATACTAGTGACATATACATACAGGCATATATTATGTGAGACAGGGCCCCTGTCTCT
The DNA here is from genome assembly GCF_040938575.1 of Ambystoma mexicanum. Lineage (NCBI taxonomy): Eukaryota > Metazoa > Chordata > Amphibia > Caudata > Ambystomatidae > Ambystoma > Ambystoma mexicanum. The sequence goes on from NC_090936.1 coordinate 547,410,174, forward strand.
CGCCAAACACCACCCTTTCCTCATGACACTGAAGAAACACAATCCCAATAAGGTATCTGGCACAAACCTACCACACTGTGCTCCATGAGGCAAAGACCAAACACATCACTGGTTGTACCACCTCGCTACTGGCCTTCTGGAAGCACATGCCTGATATGTGGGTGACTGCTCCACAAATGATCCTGCAAAGGGAATACCCTGACATTTACAGAGACTCAACAGAACTCTATCCATTAGAAATTGCTCGAATCCTTTCCTTGCTGCCGTCCTGAGAGCGCTCTAACAGGGTGGGCTGTGTGTGTGCTTTTTCTCTCTTCCCTTCTCTTTAGTTCCACTGACCCCTGCCCTGCTTAACACAGTGTACCATTCAAGCCTTATTGACTGCAATGTATGAATAATGTGAACATCTGTAATGCCTGCCTCTTTGTGGAAGGAACACATCATGTACACAGACAGGCACTGATAAGGGGATAGATAAATAAGGAATCTAGGAAGGCTCCTTAATCCGTAGTGCTTTTCAAATGCTTCATTCTATCTCTCCCTGAGGAAGTGGTCAAGACCATGAAAGCATACAAAAACATTACTTCTTTAGCCTAATTACGGTGTAGACCTACTGTTTTGTTTTGCATCACACTGTATTCTACCCTTGGCTAACTGATATTGAAAAATAATGTCAGGTTTTCTTCTAAAGCTATTAATGTCAGATTCCTCCTGTCACAGTTACACAATTGTATTATTTAGTTATACTCAATGGATTGACTTACATGAAACACTTCCTCTCTCAGTTATATTGTGAGATTTATCTTAGATTTCATGTGAATATTCTATGTAATGGTAGATAGTCGTGCAGGGGTGCCAGCAGGGATCAGGACATGTAGTTTTGGCAATACAGCTGGTTCGGTGGAATTCTGGCATCATGTTTTAATATAATGCACCTACCATGCAAATTCGGTTGTCACACATAAGTAGATTTGTATCTGATAATGAGTGGATTTCATGTGAATATTTCTGGACTAGATTACTTGATGGTTCCTACACTCCACTGAATATGGCGCCTTCTTGGGTAACTCAGACAATAATAGCTGTCACTTTGCCTGTTTTTCAAAAAATTAATGTAGAATTAATTATGTTTTTATTGATTGTTTTTTAGAAATATGTGGATGAAATTGGAATGATGGTTAGTTAGTGTTTATGGATTGTTCTATTATTTTTATAATGTGAAACGTTTACACAAATACACACATAAATAATAAAACAAAAATAATAATAATTGTACTCAATGTAATGACCTCTGAAGGATGCAGGTCCCAGTCATCCCTCTGGGTTCGTCATTGTGACTAGCAGAATGGATCCATATCAGAGGTGATGACATAAAATCTCCCCTGGAATCTGTTTCATAGCCATGTATGAAAAGGCATATGTCACCAAAGCAATCCAGGAGAATTCCATCAAATGGCCTGCAATTTAGCCAAAGAGAAATCATGGACTTTTGGAATATACATGTCAGGAGGATAACGATTTCTTAGTGAGGTAAGGCAGCCATCATCTTCTTTAGTAGCATCTAAGTAGAAGATTGTCCCATGTTATATCCTTAAAGAGGCACAATTAATTGCCAAATAAAGCAAGCAGGAGTATGGCTTGCTTAGATCTGCGTGGTGCCTTAATTATCCATTCAAAAAGTCACCCAATCAAAGCTTTATTATTTTGGAGAAAATGCATTATATCTTCATTTGTTTTTCATTAAAGGCCATTAGAAAAGTTAACCAAGCTGACCACCTACATTGAAGCAATAAAAAAAGACATCCGCCCCAAAAAAACACAACTTTTAACACTACAGAATACATCTTGGAAATTAGAATGTGTTCATAAAGCTCTGGTTCTGGAGTTCAACGTCTATTCTCGTCCATACTTCACACTTGTTCATTCTGAATGACAACATGCACATGCAAAGGGCATGCATGGCCTGTTGGGATGTGAAGCACCATTTGCGTGCATGGCTGTGAAGAGGTGGTGCTATATCCATCAGGGAATAGCATTCTCGCTTCTTCTTACTCATAGCATTAGTTTTGAGCTATGCTATCTTTCTCTTCAGAGAAACATTGAGCCAATAACTGAAAATGGTACCGTTTTCATTGCATTCCTATACAACATTATATTTATTGCTGATTTCTGATAATTACAATTCACAAATAAATATTTTTTTTAACTAAAGACATGACGTGAAATCAAATGCATATCATTGCTGACAATTAGGGTTTCACTCGGACTATTTGCCAAAAAGCAGTAACCTGGATTTTCAGAGGACTTGGTGATGCTGTACACACAAGAGCAAATAATTTCCTAAGTAGGATTTTCATCGAAAGCATAAGAAAATACATTTTTAAATATGTCTGTGGAATAATTCCTCTCTTCTAGATGTACCTGTTAAATTCTGGGAGGTAGTCCAGTGATACTCCACACAGTGCAGTACTAAGGGCAACAGAAGCTGGGTGTTTGCAGCCAAGGGAAGGTGAAAAGTTGCCCTCTCTTTTCAGAATATGCTGTACATGTGCTGATCTTCCTCTAGTATTTATAGTGTGTTTGCTCTCATTAGGGACCCGATCTCTGAAGTGCCCAACCTTTGCACCTGCGCTAGACAAGTGAATGGTAAATATGAGGCGCATGCATGGCAATCGTCTGCATGCAGACATGTATGAATGCTGCTGAACACAGAAAAGGGATACATTGCATAATATCTTAAAACTCACGCTAAATGACTGACGGACTGATGACCTTAAAGGGTGATTCATTGGCTGCCTTACATACTAAGTGAACATATGAAGCAATTGGTTATTCACTGAATACAAATGATCACTTGAGAGACAATTTAACTTTGGCAGAGAGATGTCTAATCATAAGCCAGTGCTATGTGGAGCGGTTTTTGTGCACTCCATTCATGGTCATAATGCTGTAACAGAAGCAGCATTTAAATCTTACTATCATCGAGGCTCATTTTCATCAGAGCCGTAACGTTAAAGAAAGGGGTAAAAGCCTTGTGCAAGGCTTTTACACCTTCTATTAATTTCATGGCTCATTTTCGAGCATTTGTGTGGAGGAGAGACAGGGCAATTAAACACTGCCTGAAATGTGAGCACGGTAAGCAGTGCTCACAAGCAGTGTTCACAAGTGCTTGCATGTCGGGCAGGGTTTCATTGTTTTGTGAGGGCCGCTTGCCCTACGTGCATGGCAAGCAGCATTCACAATTGAACAAAAAAAATAAAGCATCCTGCCGTGCAAGCATGTGAGGCAGGGTTTAACTTCAATTGTGAACACTCCTTACCATGCACACATCGTTTACTCACTTTGCGAGGTGAAGTGCAAAGTTGCAGGCCAGAAGGCTGCATGCACAAGTGTACAACACCGTTTGCCCTGTACTTTTGCACTTCAGCGTGCAAATGACAAAAATGGGCTGGCGGAGAGCCCCTAGATGTATGTCAAAAGTAATCATTTGAACAAAATGAGCTCCAATGCCACAACAGATTAGCTTTTGATAATTTACATGGTACAACAACAACAACAATAACAAGTAAGTCAAAATGAATCATGTTGATGAGCAGGTAGGAGGATTGGAATATCAGAAATAGATTACTATTCTGGGTGTCATTCAGCTGCAGCACCATGTGCCTCAGCTATCTGCCATTTTAGGGTCAGTCATTTTGTAACAATCTGGGATTACCACAGGCGGTACTGCAGCCAACTTCACCGTTTTCCTATTGCTGCAGTTGTAACAGTACTAACCACCCAATGCAAGGCCAATCCTGTTCAGGACTGGCCTCACCTTCATCACAGACCATCTAACCGGCTGCATCATGTGACTTATGGAAAGCTGGTGCTGCTTTTATCACATGTAGACATCGGCAGCAGTATCACATTAACTAGACCTCTCAACGGTGAATCCAGTTTAATATCTAAATTCTATGAAGGTAGTCCCTTATTAACCCTGCAAGTGAGGTCCTTCTGCCGAATTGAATGGTGGACCTTTTTGCTGTAGCCAACAGCTGAACAGTTGAGTATCGCTGATGATTAGTGTTAATTGATTTGAGGAAAACAGTGGGACTTGTAATGTCTCCCACTTGGTCATTGAACTGCATGCTGTGGCAACTTACATCTGTGATATGCAGGACTGGGGATAGGAGGCGGATGATTAAATTTAATTTACTTTTTCTAATCTCCTTGTAGCCATTTTACTTTGTGCTCAGGCATGCCTTGGCTTGACTTGGGAGACCGGCGCCTCGTACCGGTTAGGCTCCCTTTGTATTGATTCTTTATAACTCCCATGCACCCACTGCTCGACTCTGTAATTTCTTATATATTCCGAGGTTCTGGCAAATTCCTGCGCGTCTGTGCTTGTCCGTGCAAGGACAGAGCTATGGGACTCCGGCATAAGAACTGCTGGTATACATTGTGCAGTCCTTTTGTATTTAGACCCCAAGGGTACACTTTTTCCCGCCTGACTGAAGTGTGTTACTCGGCCCAATAGAGAAAATGTTTCCAAACCTGTGCTGCACGCCTGTTTGCTTAATGCACGATTTTTATCAGTGCATAAGTTAGAGATGTTTTGATTTCTGCAAGACTATGCGCTTGATTTAGTGTCCATAACCGAAGCATTGTTTAATGCTGCAGCGGGCCCTGATATGGTCCATATTTTACCTGAGGACTCGTCTATTTTGCATATCGATCGCAATGCCAGTCACCCTGGTGGTGGTGTTGCTTTAATTTAAAAAAAAAAAAATCTAAGCTGTTCAATACTATGCTGGTCTCTGGATGTAGAAATGGAATCCATGCTAGTGAGAATCTCACCTACTCCCTCTTTTACATTCCATCTTTAGATTGTATATCGACCACCATCATTTGAAAAGGTGTTCTTCCCAAATATATTGGCTCTTGTTCTTTCATGAAATCATGTGTGTATTTTAGGTGATTTAAATGTTTGTTCTGACTCCCTTGACTGCTCTGCAGGAGTCTCCCTTTATCTTGAATGGAGAATGTATTTCTGCCTCAAGAAGGCATAGAATGCACACATATACTGGTACACACTCTTGACTTAATTTCTTCATCCCCAGATCTATGTTGTGTTTCGCCGGGACTTTCTCTGTCATGGAAAGACCATGTGTTGATCCCTTTTAAGATTGTTCTTTCTCTGCCTATTACAAGGCCAGTCCAGCGTAAAGTATTACGGAAAGCTTGGCACCATATTGAACCACTGATTCTGGCACAAGTAAAGTTAAATTATCATGCAGTAAGTAATGAACCTTTACCTCTTCCTTTACCATTAACTCTGCTCAGTACCGCTTGCTCGATAGCCGCTAATAAGTTGGCAGCTTTAAAATTGGTAAAGAAAGCTGTGCGTCCCTCATCTCCCTGCTTCTCTCTGGAACTTCGAACAATCTGTCTGCTTTTTTCATAAATAAGATCGAGGCTATCAGGGAAAATATCAGGAATCAAGTGTTTTCTACATCATAGCTGCTACCTCCTGTATTGTCAGAGGATGTGACACCTCAAGAGAAGTTTGAGTCATTTGAACTTATAAGTCCTTCTATGGCGGTTAAAGCTGTGCAATTTATAAAATCAGCCTCTCATTTAGATGTGATGCCTCTCTTCAACTTTATATCCATAGCTAATTAGTCAGGTGAGCTTTTTACTGAAGCCCTTAACTCCTCTCTTTTGCGCAGGTCTATTCCTGTCACTCTGAAACATGAACTGATCATCCCTTTACTGAAGAAGCCATATTTGGATGCTAGAATAAGCAAACTACCGCCCGATTTATTTACTGCATTTTGTTATGAAGTTGTTGAAGTCAGTAGGTAGGCTGCTTCATTCGGCACAGCTGGATTTTCACCCGCTTATGGGCGCTGAGTCTGTTTTGGTCTCTGTCTTGGATGACCTAGCACGAATCAAAAATCAGGGCGGCGTAGCTGGCATTGTTTTAATGGACCTGTCGGTCGTCTTTGATACCATTGATCACGATATACCTTTAGCTAGACTCTGTTGTATTGGCAACTCCAGTAGTGTATATGACTGGTTTAAGTCTCTCTTGAGGCTTTGGCTTGTGGGGGCCTCTAAAGGGTTTGGTTTTTCCCCTCTTCTATTTAATGTTTATGTTGAACGCTTGGCTTCTTTGAACTGCTCCTTCGGTTTTCATTTTCTTTGTTATGCCGATCACACCCAGATCCTCTTTTGAATGGATCTTGAGTAGGATGGTACAGCTGACCGTTAAAGAGTGTTCTTAACAGCACTTAGTAGCTGCATTGGCCCAAAATTGGCTCCAGCAGAATGGGGTAAAAACAGAGGTGCTAGTGGTGGGGTCCCCAGCTGCAACTCAGTCCTGGACATCAGACTTTTGGCTGTCTAATCTCCACCCTCTGCCTTCTCCTGTGGAAGTTGTATAAAACCTTGGAGTTAAGATTTTGGCCACCGTGTCACCAGAGGCTCAACCTAACTTTATTTGGTTCCATGTGTTAATTTCCCCCAAAAAATATTGCCATACAAGAATATCTCCATATTTTTGCGGCCACATTAAGCCATGAAACTTGCGAGGGACACCGCTGCAATCCCCATAATTATTTTAATGGACCGGGGGAAACCCCTGTAACCTCTGTTGCCAATAACCTCATAAATTATCCCCACTAATAATATTGCCTATGGCCCTACCCCACAACCATATATATGCCAATATTATTGGTGGGGATAATGATAATGATGTGTTATTTATATAGCGCCAAAATCCAAAGCGCTTTACAGAGCACATATTTACATACAATATCACCCAACCGAAATTCGTACTCATTTATTGACCTCGGAAGGAGGATAGGCTGAGTTGGCCTTGCTGGGATTCAAACTTGCAACCTGCTGAGCTATTTTACCGGCTTTTATTACGTGATACCCTTTATTTGTAGTTCAGGTTTTTTAAACTGAAGAAATTGAAAAGGTGTTTTCCTATATTCCTTCTGACTTTCATCTGGCAGTTGTTACATGATTGTCTTGATTACTGTAACATAATTTTCCTAGCTCAGCCTGCTTAGTTATTAAACCAGCTGTAAGTGCTGCAAAATGCAGCAGTTTGACTAGCTAAATGTATTCCTTATGGAATGTCTATTGTTGCAGCTCAACACTCCTTTCATTGGCTTCCAGTCAGAGTGTGGATTCAGTTAAATTCACTTTGTATGATTTACAGAGCATTGCAGGGTAGAGGTTGTCTAGCACAGCAAGAGAAAATCATTAAATATTTCCCAAATCGCCTATTAGGTTTGGCTTCCCAATGTTTGCTGACAATTCCGTCTTACTGGTTAGCTTTTTCAGTGGCTGACACAAATCTATGGAACTCTCTCCCTTTGTTTTTACATAAGATCGAGGACTCCGGTCTTTTAAGGCACAGTTGAATACATATTTGTTTCCCTGAGTTATCCTTTTTCCTTGTCTTACTTTCTTTTTTTTTTATTTTAGCACCCTGATGCATATCGTGAAGGTTTTTGCGCTTTATCGGTGTTGTTTAATTGATTGATCCTTTGGTCCCCCACTGCATGGGGAAGGAGAAAACAAGGTAACTCATGCTGCCATTATTACCCCTTTAAGAAATTAGAAGAGAAATCCCCAGCAGTCTGGATGACTGTATTAAAGTTTATTTCAACAATATGAATTTGGCCAAGGGTCTTTTGGCTATTGATTTTCTCACTTACCCTCCTCATGGTTCCGGGATAACCCTTATAGCCCTTCCAGGAATTATTAATACAATTTCAAAAGCAATATTTCCAAAAGAGCGAGGTCTGGGCCCTAGGTTATTACACCCCTTATTCAGGCACAACCTAATTGTCCTTGTGCATCCAAAATGGGCATGCAGGGAATGTTATCTGCCCTGAGGGAGTGGACTCACTGGCATCTAACAATGAGCACGTCTCATCTACTTGCATCTGTGTGTCCAAATTGCTTCCTTGGAACATAACTGGCAAACACCTGGCAGACCTCATTGGGTGTGATGTCATCCAGGGCCACAATCTCATTTTATTTCAAGAATCCTGGGCATAGGAAATTACTAACTGTAAGGCCAGGAACTGTCAGAAAAGTAAAAAAGAATGTACATAACATGTGCCTCAATTAATTATTAGTAACTGCTCATTTGTAATTATGAATAGAGTATAGATTACAAGCAAAATAAGAGATCATTTCAATTAACCAAAATATATTTGATGTGTTTCCATACAATCGATACGCTATGTTTTGTAAACAATGGTGATGTTGTTCAAGTTTAATGGCAGTAGGAGTGAATGTGTTTAGTCAATATTATCTGCTTAACATCCACTGACAGAGTTGTCAAATTTTTAATTGGTTGCTGTGTTTAGTGATCTATGTTTGACTTTGCGTGAGATTGAACTTGATTGTGCCTTTTACATGGATACACGTGTGTTGGGCTCCTTTTAAGGGCTTTAAACATCTTTGGTGGTTGGACTTGGTGATGGTGGTGTAGGAGATTTTGTCTTTAGGGCTAATTCCTGATTTGGTGGCATTTTTGTATTGTGGTATTTTGCCAGTATTTTGGAGGTAAATTGGCCTTACAGTTGGTGGTAGTTCAGTATCACCCTATTTTGGTAATAGTTCAGAACTATATTATTCTGGTGGTAATTTAGTGTTAGCTTACTTTGGTGGTAATTTTTAGTGGTATCTTATTTTTGCGGCATAGTGGTTATTTTACCTTCCATCATATAGCCCTATGATAAGACAAACATTCCCTCTTCATAATTATGACCCACCTTTGTCTGACGATAAAGAAACCTTTGGACCTGGCACACTTTCAGGGAACCCAGAAAGATTATACAGAATGCCACTTATTGCATATAGCTTATGTTACTGATTTATTTACATCAGTAACCTATGCACCTTGGAGGGCACCGCTTTCTCTTCAGCATGCAGAGGAAAAAGCCCATCCACAGACATGCCCATTTTTTTATTTTACATATATATATTCTTTCTTGTTTCCTTACTTTACCTTGGGCGTTAGCAAAAGCCGTAAAGATTGTATTACCGTAGTGTAAACATCAGTACCTTCCAGTTATTCTTTCCCCTTGAAACAGTGTCCAACACAAGCATGAAATGAGGCACACAAATAAACAACCCAGTCTTATTTTGGTAATTTCAAATGCTGTTATTTACCTTACATCCTGTACTACACAACCAAAAATAATAATAATGTTACATTACATGATATTATCATTACATGCTCTTACCAACAGTGGATACAGCTTTGTGCCTCTAAAAGATAAGAGAAACAAACAAATCACAACATGGGAAATATTTTGAATGTGGTGTGCAGCTCTTTTTACCCAGTGCAGAAATGCAGAAAGAAAAACATGACACTTTTCTTCAAAAACCTGGCTCACTACACTATCTGGCAATAAATACAGCGCCTTTCATTCATTTTTTACGCACTCCTCAATCATGACCTAACTCACTAGGGTATGCGATGTCTGAATCTCGTGCTGCCGGATCTTATCTGTGCGAACCCCACACAGCTCACAGAAACAACCTTTGGAATTCCATTCACTCCGAAGCCAGGAAGACACTCTCTCTCTCTCTGCCCTGTCTTCAAACTTTCTTCAGGCTGCAGCCCCCGGAGCACACCATCCCACAGTGTGATGATAGGAACCAAATCTCAGATTTACTGACAACACCCCCTTCCCAGCTGCTTAAATGTCCTCTGTCTGTCCATCACAAATTAACCCAACCTTCCCTGACGTGGTTCTAACACCCCCAGACTTCTACCAATCACATTACAAGAGCCTTCATGTAATAGCTTATTTCCTGCCAGAACAATGGAGGCTTTTGTTGTACAAAAAGTCAGCTATTCATAGAGGGGCTGATTCATGGAATTATTTGTGCCGAAAAATAGGGATTTGTGCGCCATTCTGCCCGCAAATCTCCATTTGTTGAACAAGGATTTGTGGGCAGAATGGCACACAAATTCCCGTTTTTCGGCGCAAATAATTCCATGAATCAGCCCCCTAGTTTCCTACCGTGCATATTTTCTCTTTTCCATAGAAAAGCGCTAACCCCGAATGAATTGTCATCTGTATTTCCATTTGCATTGTAATGTTAATTTGGGACATTTAGTTGGTTATGGGGCTTTTGGTTAGTATATTCTGTTATATATAAGTTATCTCCACAATGCAGTTTGTCACAGATAGAAATATCTAATTTGTAAATATGCACATTGACCCTGTCTATTTCTGCATTCTGTTTTTTTCTTTTAATATATATGAAACCTAATGTGGCATTTCAACTGCTTCATGTAACTTCCCGTCTCTTCCTACCTTCTGGTTAGCCCCATTAGCCTGCTAATCTGTACCCCTACATTGTCCTCACATGTACCCATGTGTATTTTAAAATGACTGCACATTTTGGTGAGTGCTTTTAAAAGCAAGTACCCATCTTGCTGGCTACAAACTGAGAAAAGCTGCCATTTGCACCCATTTCAAAATGGCTGCCTTTAAACACCGCCAATAAACACCCATTTTGCTTCCCTGGGAATCAGTATACATATGCTGTTATTTGCATGAATTAGCACCCAAATATCCCTAGAGTGGGTAGATGTGAAGGCACCTGAAGAGAGTATTGGCAAGAGCAGACTGGAATGTGTGGAAGCAAAGTGCATCCATCTATTGAGGGCAGTGGATGAGATGAGAGGTGCTAAAAGGTCTGCAATATGCCAGTAGTATTGAAGTAGTGTCAGTAGAGGAAGTGGTGTGAGAGGAATTGGAAACGTGATAAACACTGGGGAAACATATGTACCAGTATTAATTAAACTGGAATAGTGCACACCAAAAGAAATGTAACACATAACTATCAGTAAAAAGGTAATGATACAAAAATGGCTTTGCTTTCATAGCACATCATAAAGGGGATGCCATACAAATGCTATACTGTGAGCATGCTTCCATTCAAAGTAATGTGTGTTGTGATAAAGTTCAAAGCATGACCGAGTCCCAAGGCATAGAGGTGTGGAGGGGAAAGCTGACCCAAGTCCATATTCATCCTGATTGCCCCCCCACCAAACACAACTCCTACAACAATGCAGCAATGCTACAATGGATGCTCAACATGTGTCTGGGCTTCATTGGTGAGAGTAGCCTTTCCTTCCAAAATGCACATAGCCAAAAAAGCAAAAACCATGTGGGTACAGATCTCCACTCTCCACAAAATGAAACCCTTCATCACTGTGTATGACTTCCACACGGTGCTCCAATTCCTTGTGATCTCACATCCTGACAGTGAAAAAAATAATTTTAGTGAGTTTCTAGCAGAACACCTGGCCTGCTTCAAGGCATGCCACCATGCCCCTTGAAGCACAGTTCCCTGCATATTCGACCATATCTCTCCAAAACTGCATGGAATTCACTGGCTCCACCTCCCTCCCAGGATTATGTTAAAAACAGCATGTATCCCCTGCAAAGCAGTCTTGAACAGAACACAAACATATTTGGTTCAAAAACTCCACACCCCTGTAGGCTCTTGCACCTCATGCAGCAAAGCTATCAGAACTTTGCAGAGAAGACTTACGAATAGTCCTTCTCTTGCCAAGTTCATACCATCTGGAACTCAGTCATGGTTCAGGCTTGAAATGTTCACACCATCCTCCAATTCTGCAAAACACTGAACATGTGGCTCTTTCAACAATACCTGCAGGAATATATAAAAAGCCCTCTCCACCAACAGTACTTTGCTAGTGTATATAATGCCAATCCCAATGCTAGCACCCTTGTGTTGTAAAGCTCTTTACTGCTCTTGAGCTATGTTTGCGCTCTAACCAATAAGATATACATTCACCTGGAAGTGCACAGTAAGTGTACTATTTGCTGTGCTGAGGAGACTCGCTGTCCATGTTCCTGCAGGACCCTAGTCTGCAAGAGGATGTTTTATTGCTTTACACCCAGCGAAACCTACAAGAGGACTACAGTGGACTCTTCAACATGTTGGGTGACATTCTGACTCTGCCCCTCATACCCAGCAGCCGTTAGCCTACGAATGGTAACCTGTGCGCGCAATTCAAAGTGCACAATAAGTGTACTGTTTGCTGTTGGGCTGTGAGGCGTGGGGCGTATGGTGAGTTGCCATTATCCCTGCCATTAACTCTGCTTTTACGTCTATAGTCACAGATGCCAAAATCGACGTAGCACAATCATACTAAATTGAGGCATCAAGCAGCACAAACAGGCGCTGGGAGCACAAGTCTGTATAAGTTAAGTCAAACGAATGTAGGTTAACTCTTTCCTGCCTTATACCTTTGTGAGTTCAAGGGTCATGAACCAAATATTGTTTTGACGAATTGCATACGAGTGTCATTTGAGCTGGCATTTGAGCTGTGTTCGTACATTGAAGCGATGATACGAGTTGGAGTTGTTTATATATAAGCTGGTTTTAGCTGGTCTATGCTGGTCTTATACCTGCGTCTTATTATTTTTCATCAATGTCAACCAGTTGTATCTAGGGAAACGTGATGCATCTGTGCCTACAATAGCAATATTTACCAAAATTGTGTTATATTGGGTTATATTGTGTTACAATCTACTGGCCTTAATCTCCCATCGGTGCTCAATTGTTTAATTGTTGAACAGGTGCTAAGCACTGGGGTACCAGCTACATTGGTAGAATATACTGTCGCAAAAGCAATAACCGGCAAGTACCGTGGCAACCAGCATGACTGTTTAGTAAACTGTGAATTGCGAATTACAAATAACATGTCTGTCTCACTGTCTGAGTTAGAGGCATTACATCAAAATGTACAAATGATTTTACGTGGGAGACGCATTTGCGTTCGTAAAATAATTACCAATGCAAAATCGCAAAAATCGTAAAATGTTAATTGTAGACAATTATCAACTTATTTTCAAAAGGTGTCACCAAAAATAACTGAGAATTGCCCAAGTGGATCTAGCGAGTTTGGAGCTGCAACCACCAGTGAGGTCTGCAGTGAGGTTGATGAGTTGGTGGGTGACCTCACAGAGAGCTTGGCTGTGTTAGCTCCAAATTATTGGATGATGTGTCCATGCAGGCATCTGCTTGTATGCTGACAAGGGGAAGAATGCCACTTTCCACTCTGAGCCAAACACGTGAGAGGTGTGTCAGTATATAAGGACATGGAAAGTGAAGATATGATAACTTGTCCAAAATCGGTTACTTGCTGTATCGGAGCTGGATGCACTGCCATTAAGCAGCAATTTTGGAAGCCTTAAGGCTATGGTCCATAACGATGCTGACAAGAGTTTGCCGATAATATCATCCATCGATCTTCTTAATGATGACTTGGTAGACTATGAGGCTGGGTTTTTGGGTGCCATCATGAACACATCTCAGTGTGATATTGTCCCTCCCACTTGTCTACCCAGCATTAAATCCTCTCCTACACTTGAGTCTAATATAGTAAAGTCAAACATCTTGGCATCCCATTCTATCATCTTTAACAAAGACATAGGTGAGGGTAAAACATATGCTATTTCTCAGGAGTTTATACCTCGATATAACAAAGATGGATTAATAAGTGGGTATGGTTTTATAAATCATGTAACATCTGGTATTAATGTAAGTCCTATCAAAGTGGTTAGTAACCCCAGCGAAAAAAATGATATTAATATCATAGACACTAGCATGTCTTCTGATGAAATGTTCAATGCTTTTGAAAATATTTTAACAACATTAGTAAATAAATGTGAACTGCTGGAAGTAAAGCTTGATATTCAGGCACTTCTCTTGCATAAAAATCTGAATCCAAAGAGAATGCCGAAATCAGTCTGTGATCGGGGAACTAGTATGTCACCTGTCAAGAGTGTTTCTATGTTTGGTCACCACACCAATAACGATTCTCCACCGCCCAAAAGGAAATATGTAAAATGCCTAACCAGTTGAATAAGAATGGCTGTAAGCATCTGGCAAAAAATAAAGGGTCACTACTGACCAATCATGCCTTTATGTACGGAAATAGACACATTCTGTGTAAAAACAGAAAACCCGTAAAACAAGATATTTTGGCTATTGAACCAAGTAAAGGGGCAGTTAATATCACAGGGCAGACTCCCACCACACCTGAAGTTACAGCCATGGGGCTAGCTAAAGATTCGTCCCTGAGTAGAATTTGGAGCGACATGTCCACTCAAGCGTCAATAACACCCCATTCTAATATACATTTCAGGCCGGGTGCAACCCTAACTACTAATGTGGTGAGTTCTAGTCAAACAGAGGAGATTACTAACCCCATTGCAGTACCGCTGGCAACACAGAACACGTTGACCAATCTCTGGAACTTAAATGGGCATAACAGAAGCCCACAAACTGTTGGGAATCCATGTGTGACCTCTAAAAAAGTGGGAATGGCGAATAATGTTGTGAAAGCATTGCAACTGGTACAACATTTTAAGGATGTTTACATGCCTCCACTAAACAGATCTCCAGTGTTGTACATTTTTCATTTGATTGTTCCTCTAAGGTCTATTACATCAAATGACACAGTGCTAGTTGAACAAGAAGAAAGCAGCATGGGTACTTACATATCTAACATTATTATTATTATTATTATTATTATTATTATTATTATTATTATTATTATAAATATTAACATATGTTTCAAAACCGAATTGACCTTAAAATGTGTTATGATGTTTGAAGAAGACCTCTTACGTCTGGTTTATTCCTGCAAGTCAGTACACATTCCACTGATAAAATAACTTTCCGAGCCAACCTTTCATAAATTAGTCAGCGAATGGTGCCCGATTACAACAGCACATGTCATTGGAAAGCAATCTCTAAAATGCAGGGACATGTGTGATTGACCGAGTGCAAAGATGCTGCACGAGATGAGTCATGAAATCCCTGAGGTTGACCGGCCTGGAGATATAGTCCCAACCAATCCATCATATCTTAGGTCTATTCAAGGGAAGCCTCAGGTTATGCCAGGTATACCTGGTGCAACACAACACACTGATGGCCTAGTGAACACAATATCTGAACAGGGTATTGGCAATGGCTACCAGTGAGTGGCCTTCAAGCAGCATTTTGCTAAAGGTCTTGGAACACACAAGGACATAATAATTTATTTGCCAAGGACCTAGTATCTGAACTGGACCACTTATTGATTGTAGCCTTGCAGGAAACCTGCCTATCTAGCGAGGTCCTTTTCGATGGTCGTACCATAGTACAGCAATTGGCATTGCAAGATCCTAGGGGCAGACCGAAAGTAGGCCTATTAATTATGGTTAAACCACCATGGCAAATCTCAATGATGAAAGAATCTATACCACATATTTTGATAGTGAAGATTTCACAACTGCAAACCACAATAATAGTTGTAAATATATATGACCCACCAAATTTGGTAAATACCATAAATAACACCAAGGTGGTTGACAACATTTTGACACAGTAAAACCACAAATATCCGGTGTGGATAAGTGGCGATTTTAATGCTAAAATCAGCTCTCTACCAATTCATGATTCAAATAGGGTTGAGGGTGACCTAGCAGAAGACTTGAGAACAATAAACCACTGTGTTAGCAAACAAGTTATTAATGTTAAATGGGTGGACTAACAGTGACCCTAACATGGCTGCAACTAGAGTAGCAGGGCGCTCTGCCGCCCCTCTAGACAACATATTTGTAAACTCTAGAGGTAGAGAATACATTTATGATATGGGCACCTCCATTAGAGAGGAGAGTAATCCCCTACCTATGTGCACTTTGTTATTGTTCCCTAACATTGATAGACCCGTGGAAGATTGGGATAGAAATGGGCAGATCCAAGTGAATGATGGTAAAAACCAAATACAGTGGCATGCACATAACCTAGATTTAGCTAATAAGATGGCAAATTTGTCACTTTTGAAATTTATTGAAGTTTGGACCTCCGAAGAAGTTGACATGAATATGATCGTGGATTCAATCTTCCAGGTGATGATGGAGCAGATTAAAAACCATGTAGCATCCAGTCGGAGTTATAAATCATCCATAGAAAGGTCTAATGAAAACATACCTAATAAAATGCACATTGATAAAGCCATTAGTGCTGCAAAAAAATCCATGCGCAGATCCGCTGCTGATGTAATACATGGCTCCGTGTTTGAACATGAAGATGCACAAACAAATAGTAAGGTCAAAGTGATTAAAAATCAGTATCGCCAGTGGCCTAAACTGCATCAAAAGGGGCGAGAAATTGATCGATGGCAAAGCATCGCCTCTGTGGCCCAGTCTAATGATAACACCAGGATATGGGAGGTGATGCGTAGTGCCAAACCTAGAGACATAACAATAAATTGCATATCTGAGGAAGTGTGGTGTGATCACAGCCACACAACCTTGGGTCGACTGGAATGTAACATCAATTCCATACCTGAGGAAGTTTGGGAATGAAAAGCGTCTGTTCTGGATATTACTACTATAATTGAACAACTGAACAGTTCTAGAACAGCGGGTCCAGATGGTGCTTATAACAAACTATTGAAAATGGATCCCGACCTTTGGGAAGCTCTCTTGCATATATTGTTTGTTCAAGTCGGTTTGCATGACAAAATTCCACTATCCTGGTCTGTAAGTCACATCCTAGCACTATATAAAAAGGGCACATGGAATGATCCTAAAAACTACAGAATATTAGCAATGCTCGAGATTTCGTCTAAAATGTTTGCTTGAGTGTTCTTGATTGAATTAAATGAGTGGATCGCTGTTAATAATATCTTGCCCCTACACCAGATCGGATTTAGGAAACGCTGAAGTACCACACACAATTTAATAATATTGACCTCTGCAATCGAATACGCATGACAAAGAAGGAAACTGAATGTCTATTGCGTGCTAATAGATTTCTCAGCCACATTTGATTCAGTTTTAAGAAAAAGGTTGTGGCAGAAACTGAGTGCCTGGCACATACCAAAAGGACTTCTTAAAATGCTGATGCTTATTCCAACACTTCTGTAAGGATTTGTTTGGATGCAACAGGGAAGTTATCTGCCAGCATGCCTACTAGCTGTGGAGTTAAACAGCGTTGCATAGTGGCAGCAACCCTGTTTAACCTATATTTAGCAGATATAGTTCAAGCATTTATGAATCTTGGCACCTACCCAGTAAAATTAGGCTCATCCTCAGTAGGTTGGTTAGCCTATGCCGATGACCTCATTTTGCTTGCCTATACACCAGTTGGCCTTCAGCACATTTTGGATACCCTGGCGGCCTACTCCAATGAGAACGGTTTTAAAATAAACATCGGTAAAAGTAAAATCATGGCGTTTCCGGCAAAAGTACATCCAAAAAATCATGTGTGGACCATGAATGATACCCTGTTGGAACACGTGTACAAGTATCTGAGTATAGAATTTGATAATAAGCTATCTTGGGACAAACACTGGTCGGCCATAAAAACTAAGTGTCGGATATCAGCTAACACGATTAGTGCATTCATAGGAGGAATGTTGGCTATTCAGCTCATGCTATATTACTAATGTATACCGCAAAAATAAGATCAATGCTTTTATATTCAATCGTGATATGGGGGCACAAATACATTTCCTGGTTGGTAAAATTTGGAGCAGTGTTACTTCAGAAGCTCATGCAGCTCCCAGTAACTATATTGGTGGAATATTTGTATTTAGAATTTGATATCAAGTGTATACAGGCTGAATACACAAGCAGATCGGTTATGAGTTATGAGAACTTAGTTAAGCTAAGGAAAGACACCATTGTTGTATCTCATATGCGTGCATTTGAGGCCATAGATAATAATTCCGATATGGGCACACTCGGCATCATAAAATGTATGCATGAAAAATGGTTACATGATGAGACACAGGCCAATAGAACATTCTCACAGGATCTCTTAAAACGCTGGCTTAAAATGAAATAGGCAACATATTATAGAGAATGGCATATTGTTAAGGTAGCCACACTAGCACATAGTGGCTACTATTGTTCTTGGAGTTTAAAACATGCACACCTTTTAAAGTTTTCAAAAACACTATTAGAAGAAAATATCATCTTTTCTTTTTGTTTTTGTGTTCATTTTCTGAAATGCAAATGCCATTCGTCCTGTATATTTCACCTTGATATGCTAATTTCTGGCAACGGCACATCCCATTGTGTTTGTTGATGAGCCCCCCCCCCATTTAATTTTTAGGACTTGACCCCTTCTGGTATTAGTACAATGCTATGGGAAATGTTCATGGATGGAACTGATTGTAATCTGATTTATTTTATGATTTCTTATTATCTGCGTGTAGTTGACATTTTCAACACTTTGAATTTAGTATTTTAAAAGCTCAACGAATTTTGGAGATTTATGTGTAATGATCTGATGTATTGTTGACAACGATGATATTTTTTAAAGGGTTCTTTTAGTTTCTTAACAACTGTAATGTAGATCAACTGTAGAATTATGTGTAACGATTGATGGCTCAATGATGTTACCGCAACATAATATGTGGAATATATGTATATTTAAGATGTTTGCGTTATTGTTGTATATACAAAGCCAAAAGGATATTCGGTATATTAAATAAATAAATACATAAATACAAAATAAAAGCTGGCCTCCCAGGACCTAGATAGACTGTGACCTACCTGGAGGCACTTAAGTATGGGAGTTGCAAAAAGCACCTTATTATCCATCCAGCCTCCTCACACTGGGTGACAGTCTCTGAAGCGCTAGACCATGAGGACGTTTATGCCCACAGTGCTGGTCCCTAGATAAATCAGGTGAGTGTTGGACCAGACAACCACACTCCTGCAGCTCCACATATCAGTTGGGACCTTCACAGAACGTGAACCATAACGAATCGGAAGTGATACTTAAAAATAATATGTAGAACACATTGTTGCCCTATGGGTTCCATGCACCAAAAGTGAAATTGATGGGGCAAGTACAGACAACCACAGGTATTACAGCAGAGAGGGAGAAATGGCAGAAAGGATTTCACATTTTATAAGACTCTGATGTGGGAAGACTGGAGACAGAGTTGCTGCAGAGGCATCATAGGCCTCTTGACGTGAGCCAAGGAATAATGGTGCAACGTGGTTTTGTAACAGCTGAAGAAAATGAGGAAAATTAGATAAATGTAACCAATGAGGCTCCCTAATCAATATGATCAACACAGGAAAGAGATATATGAGGCCAGAGTAAGTTTGTGATTGAGAGACAGTTAGCCAGGCGCATGGAGGCCTGATGGACAGTAGACATCACAAATAGACTACTGGAGAGCTGCAATGTGCAAGGATGTAAGAGGCCCTAATTAACTCATTCGATTAAGAGACTCAAAGAAGCTGAGGAACCTGCAACAGCTTGAATGGCTGACCATTATTTTGATCCTGAATGAATGAATGCTTGCCAACCTTGGACTGCTGGTCATTGCACTTGGAAAAACATACCTGAATGAGCTGGCCATTATAATCCTGAGTGAGCTCTGACTATATCACTGTACACTGAAATGGGCGCTCTATCCATTAAGGGCAAGATGGACACTGTATACCTAGAGGAATAAAAAGTGAGGCAGACACTTACCCACTGGGTGGATTGCAAATACTGAATTGGGTACTGTATGCCTGTGTCCTTTATGTAAGGAAAAAAGTGAGGTGGGTGCTATAATCCTGTGACTGTGATTTGGGAAAAGAGGCGACAGTGTCACATTGACTTGGGCAAAGAAGTGAGCTAGACACTATTTCCTTGTGATTCTGTTGATAACGGTGATCCTCAGGAAGACCATGGTACCTACAAGAAAGATAGCACTCAAACCTTGCAGTATACTACATCTGGAGACTTTTAATTTGGTTGATTAAAAGGTATGGATTTCTTTTTTAATTGTAGATACACCCTTACTCTTTGTAGGCATGTATCACATTCTTTTGTTGACCTTAAATCAAGTGATGAAAATGTACCTTCGGGGGAGCTGTTGAACAAACAGCTAGATCGCTGCATCTGGAACGGCTGCATGGCACACACAGGAACATACTTTCACAGCCATCCTCCTAAACCGGACAAATTCCCTGCATGCAAAGGCAAAATATTGCTAAACCTGCCAAACAATACAGGAACCAGCCTCAGTGCCCATAACAACACACTGGGCCCACTGCACCCAATAATGCACAGACCCCCTTGCGGTGTCACACCTCTGCATCTCCCTGTTTGGTGGTCAGAGTTTGACTTGAGAGATGGGAGAGCACGGTGAGCGACACAGCATGTAGTTGGAATCCCCTGCCACTTCCCGCAGAGAGTGGAGTAGAGTTCCTGAAAGGAGGAGGAGTTGAAGTCTGCGTTTGACAGCCCTAAAACCCATATGCAGGAGGGATCAGAAATGCTGATGGTGATCTCCTGGATTCCTCTCTGTGTGTCGCTGTCTGGCGCTCTGAAGTGGGGCAGTGTGAACAGAGTGGAACATTGGTCCCCCCCCCCCAATGAGCTAGACTGCCCACGTGAGAGCTGGTCTCGGCCATTTTTGTGGAGGTGCCAGCCCAAGCTGTGCCTGTGCCCCGATTCCTCCGGGAGGGGAGGGAGAAACTGTTTGGTGCACAGGACTTGGCCCGCTTTGCCCTCCCCCCCGCAGGTGGACCAAGAACAAGATATGTGCACAAAGCTGTGGCCGAAGTAAGCACAGACACACCTGACCTGCTACATCAATTGCAATCCAGTTCAAAATCTCTTTGTTTAACACATTTATTGAGCATAAACGTTCTGGAGTGCGCATGGGCTGAAGTAGGAGAACACTGTGAGAGGTGCTGGACTACACAGCCAGCTCATTCACACCCCTAAATTAGCTACCGCCATTACAGTGACTGTTCAGATGCCCAGAACTGTGTGACATTACAGTGATCACGTAACAACACAACATGGTTAACCCCAAAAAGCATGAGAAAATGGACACCTTGACAAAATAGTCTTCCACACCTTGCGGCACGCTGCAACAATCAGACCCACCTGGGAAGGGGGTGGAGAGAGAGGACACGATAAGCACAGAGGGAGAACTGAACCATACAGCGTTAGCTCTGAAGGAGGGACAAGATTCGATAGGACAGAAAATCGACTCTTTAACCTGCAAAGTGGAATGGCCAACTGCTTGAATTGAAGAAATGAGCCCCCTTCAAAATGAAGCAGAAATACGCATCAGCAAAACACATAATGAGGTCTCTGTGTAGGACTATGACACATCTGGGAGGCCTTCAAGGTCTACCTCAGGGGAATATGCATAACTAAGGAAGGAGGAATACAGAAGGATAACCGTTGCACACTCACAGACCTGGAAAGTGACATTAACTACCTAAAACACAGTTAACTAGGACCAATGACCCAAAAAAACTAATAAAAATCCACAATACCAAAATAAAATGTCCAGATTTCACAGACCAGAAATGTAACTTTCTTGAACACTCATAAAAAGTGAGACAGTACTGCAAGGGGGACTGGACAGATAAAACACTACCATAGACCATCTGCCAAGAGCAATGAAATGCTGAAATAATGGAGATAGAAGATAGCAGTGGATCACATTCAAGGGTTAAAGCAGCAGTGACAAAATATTCACCTAATACTATACTGAACTATACACAACTAGGTTGCAAAAATCCATAGCAACCAATTGTGTATTCCTAGATCAGATTAGACTGGGTTGGCTGGAGCAGAAATAAGCACACAGCTAAACCCATCCATCGATTTGGAGGAGGTAAAACGGGTGATCTGGTCACTACCCACCAGTTGCAAGGGGATATCAGCCCTGCCAAAGTAGTTAGATCTTGTGCCACGTCTCTTCTCCCTCTTATTACAAAGTTTGTAAATGCTTCTTTTAGAAGAAATTTGGTTCCAATAGATGTCAAACAAGCATGGATCATCCCTTTATTAAAGAAGCTATCACCCAATTACAAACTTACCATTTCTCTAACGATTTTAGATAAGATTGTGCATGATCAAATCCAGGATTTCCTGAGTACACATAATATACTAGGCCCAAAGCAATCAGGCTTTCGGAGCGCACCATATAGACACTGAGACCCTGCAGTGGTAGCAACTCTGTCGAATGGCGCTTCCTATTTGAGCTACTGCGGCCAGTCATAGGCATACTATATTTACAATGGATAGAGCTCCTATATACTCTCCCTAGAGCATCAGTCTTGACAAATGGGCTGTGCTCTGCACCTATTTCCCCCAATAGAGGCACAATGTAAGGCTGCCTGCTATCACCACTGCTATTTGCATTGGTGATTGAACCCATTTCCTGTTGCATTCGGGAATTCGATAATCATAGAGGAACTCAGATCTACTCCTCCATTAATATAATATCACTTTATGCAGACAACATGCATTTGGATGTTAAACATCCACAAGAAAACCTGCAACCAATAGAATCGGATATTAAAAAAAGTATGCTGTACTATAGGGACTAAGAATTTGATTGGGAGAAATTGGAATTCCTACTCTTGACCACTAATACCCTGCGGAGTGATTTTGCAACTACCTTTAAATGGTGCCAACGATCGATAGACTACCTATGAATCACAGTCTCCACAGATCCAGATATGCTATAGCCAGATAACTATGTAAAAGGGCTGGATAAGTTAAGTTCCATAATAGAGAGATGGGTGCACATCCCTCTATCTCAATCGCCCGGCCAGGCTGTCACTGGCTAAAATGGTAATGGTCCCAAGGCTCCTCTATATCATCAAAAACGTACCTGTACTCCCCAGAAACAATACTGGACGAGAGTAGAGGGAATGATGGTGAAACTAGTCTGGGCGAACACAGCACCACGCATAGCAGACACTACCCTCACCAAACCACAAGCAATGGGGCGACCAGATGCATGTAATACTTGGTCACACAGACACAATTTGTAACACGGTGATATGCAGAAGCCCACAAACACCCACCTGTCGGACCCAAAAAGAGATCGATGCATCCCGCCTCTCTCATCTCTGCAAAAACTTAGTAAGAAAGAGATATAAATAGTATACACCACATGTAGTGCATGGCACAAAATGGCTGTTTCAACTGAAATAGTACTCTCCATAATATTCAATATTCTCCACTAGTGGCAGGGATTTAACATTTGAGGCAATATCTCAGAAACAATTAAGGAAAATAGGTATTATCACAATGGGCGACCTCTACACAGAAGGGGAATTGGTTAAACTTAAACATTGCTACTCTATTTTAGAAGAAAACTTATGATGAAAAAACGAATTAGCTGTACACCCAGAGAAGCGACAATCTCTCCCATAGGCCAAAATAAAATGAATCCACCGCACTATAAAAAAAATGGTTTCCCCACTCTATTAAATCACAAAAACCTACATGCCGTGGTGGCCTTATAGGGCTCGCCTACTTAGGGAGGATACACTCAATAGCCGGTTCATGGATAAGGAGGGGACCTAAACCTGCTCCCTAGCAAAGAACATCTCACTTTGTGGGAGATATCAGCTCACACACTTTAAGTACATTCACGAGGGATATCATACTCTTAGTAAATTACACTGCCACCTCCCCGACATCCCCCTGCTTTCTTTACATGTAGCCTGGCTATGTCCACCCATATCTACTTTTTGGCATCAGG
This sequence comes from Ambystoma mexicanum, assembly GCF_040938575.1. Taxonomy (NCBI): domain Eukaryota; kingdom Metazoa; phylum Chordata; class Amphibia; order Caudata; family Ambystomatidae; genus Ambystoma; species Ambystoma mexicanum. The sequence continues at coordinate 547,433,767 of NC_090936.1, forward strand.
TATTAGAACACCTGGTGAAATCACGAAAATGGAAATCCCATGCACACCGCACACATGGCTGCTCTGCCTATTCTAGAAACAAGACTTAAGAGCTCTCTGTTTCCTGAACATGGCCTCAATAGTGTTGTTGTGATTGGTGGTGAAAGCCTGGTATTGGGGCCCGACTCCAAAGCAAAAAACTTGGCGTTGTTCTGTAGTCAAGTGCAAGACGAATAAAGCTTATTATATCGACACATTATCACACCAGAATTAACATAAGGGTATATGGCAACAATTGAGAACATCCTTTGTAACTACATTGTAAATAACTAAAAAAGAAGCGTTTTACAGGTGAAATAGCCAAATGCTCTCAATAATGGTGGGAATGCTTCTTAACCATAATGATGATACTGCTCTGGATCTACTGATAATTGATAGAAGTTATATGTTAACAATCTTGGATGCAGAGTAGATTGTTACCTTCCTCAGCCATAATTTATGGAGATACGGAACCAACGTGGTTTATTGATGTCAATACAAATAATAACTATATACTATTTAGGATGTGTCCTTTTGTTGTTTTGGTATAGCAGTAACGTTTTTAAAAAATTTACCTTTGTGCCACATGTGTGTCGGTCTGCCTTAGAGAACAAACTATGTTGCAATGTACGCTGGCCACAAAATCTCCATTTTTACCGGTAGTTGATGCATACTGATTAGTACAAAGGCATGCATGCCAGCGCATTATGCTGGAGAATCAAGGCAACACGTCACGAATTAATGGCATGTTTTATAAAGGGTGACTGTCAGTGGTAAATGTCATTTGTAATGTGAGAGTCCTACATTCAATAGAGTTTTACCGTCAATATGGCAGTGAGGATGGGGAATTAGTGAAATGAGACTGGTTGTATTTCATCAAAACCCCATTCATTATTTAACATAAGGATGCTGTAATTTCTTTTTGCAGTGAAGACAATTGTCATTAGTTACTCTTGTCTGCATCGTAAGGTAAAGATGGTGATAACATGGGCATCATCGTTTTCCTATTTAACTCCCTTGAAATGAACACATTGAAAAATCACTTTCCCTGTATTGAAGTTATGCAATTGTACTTCCCTTCTGGAAAGCAAATATATCAAGAATAATAAAGTGTTGGGGAGAAGCTGGACCCCCACCAGGGCAGTGGGGGGCCAGCAGCCATACCCTCACCAGCTATGGGAGACCCCAACACCTCCCATATGGCCCCCAGAAATGCAACAGAGTCCCAAGCAGGCAGCAGCATGTTCCAAACTGCATTTATTTCTGGGCAGCAAAAAAGAAAAAAAACACACAGAGCATCGTGCACATCGCGAGTTCAGGCGCCGTCTCCCCCAGGGCTGGCTTGCAAGCCAACTTTGTAATCACACTGCAGGCTGACCTCACAGAATTGGATCAGCTCCCAGAAACCTATCTCCTCCTGCTATTGGCTGCTAAGTGGTAGGTTACCTATGTAGCCCTTATAGAGAGCCTGATAATTTGATATTAACCTTTTGCGTCAGTGGGTTGATTTAGCTGTGCCAGCCCCCATTACCTAATTCTAACTTGTTGCAATATGACCTTGTTCCCATAACTTTTTAGCTGAACAAGCAGTTCGCACCTGGGCTCTGGGCGCTGGGCTGCGCCATTCTTGTTACAATTTATGTTTCAAATGTTGTGCGAGTCCTTGAGAAAATGTCTTTCTTTCCCAGAAAGAAAAAAAAAGCACACTGGGTTGCCGTGATTTATTCGCATTTGTGGATAATTAAAAAATGTTTGTCTGCAGAAAGCAGTCTTATCTTGAATGTGCGGCCTTGGCAGGTCGGAGGTTTTGCGAGGAACATTACTGAAGGCTCCCGCAGCCAGTGTTCAGTGAGAGAAATGAACTTGGCTGTAATTTTCCTGAAACATGGCTTTACACTGTGCATTTAGACCATGTTAATTCATATAGGCATTTGCAAGCCTTTAAACAGGGATTTTTGTGTTTGTAGGTTCTGATATTGCAGCATTGATTCTAATGTAGCATGGAAGTTGCACTGTTGGTGAAGTGGGTGTGTTTCAGCATATTTGTCACCCATGGGTGCGCTGGGGCCTGGTTCAAAGGATAAGTGCGCTCCTTGTTCTTCCTGCTGTTCTTCTATATATGCGCCTCGGGTGAGGGGGCATGGGTTTGATCTCGATTTTCCCTCTTCAGTCCCCCCTCTGGTCGACTTTGTCGACCACACCACCAAGCAACATTCACCTCCTTCCGGTCTGCATATCTTTGTCAATTCCTTGAAGTGTCCATAATTTTCTGCATTGTTGTTGATGAACAGTACATATAGGAGTGTTCTCCTTCTGTGTTCCACCACACTCACTTCCCTTCATACTTCCTCTGATCACAGGGAGTGGCCACCTTTATTACTGCTGGAACCATGTTGCACACCGCTATCTTCTCCCTTAGTCTGGCTCTTCCTTTCACCATGTCTCTTATTTGCATTCCGATGACTTCTTCTGTTGTTCTCTTACATCTTGCAATGTATCTCTATCTTGCACAATGATGCTGTGCTCGGTACTAGTCCTTCCGTTATCACCTTCAATCAACCAGGCAGTCATGATGTCATCCATTACCATGCAAGCACTAGCTAGTTCTTTGCTTTCTCTTTTCAGATGCATTTTTTGCTGATCATTCTTTAGTATGCTGGTACTTCACCCAATCATTCTTCTGTCTCGCTTGAGAAGTAATTCCCCCCTCTTTTTACTCCTCTGTCTGTTTCTCTTCTTCCGTTGTTTTCCATCTTGGTGAATGTGTCACTCTTCACATCTTCCTTGGTCATCACCAACAAGGGCATGCTGATGCGCACCAATGAACACTCTCCTCCCCAATTCAGTGGTAGTTTCTCTTGATCTTTAGATGCATGTGCTCAATAGTAGTCCATAAGCAGTGATGTTCCTGCTCTCATCTCGCAACTTCTCTCAACCTTCTTGCATCCAGAATGATTGTCCACTTCTTGTCACTGTTGTGCTGGTAACATAACGCTGTTACCTTAACAGTATACGTCCTTCTTCATTCTCCACCCAAGTGAACATCTTCGCTCTTTTGTCTCACTCCGTTAGGCACTTATCATATTTTTCTCTCTTTTATTTTATTTTTTTCTTCTCTCTTTTTGTTTTTCTTCTTTTATTATTTATTTATTTATTTATTCTTTTGTTTTTTTTTTCTCTTGCAGCTTGCTCACTGGTGCATTTGCTCGTTGTTTCTTCTCTCTCTGGTCACTTTCCACATACCATTGTTCTCCAATTAGCTGCTTTATGTAATCATCTTCCATAGGGGATTACCCCCTTTTTTTTTTTTTCTTTTTTCAATCTCAATGTTGCTGTCTTCCCTTGCAATCTTCTTCGCACCTTGGCATACATGGGCGTCATGCTCTGCTGTAGTAATTTCTGTTGTAATCAATTCTCTTCCGGCATATGTTAAAGAACAGTCAGGACAGCTCTCTCCAGTGGTGTCCCTACCAATTTTGTACATGTGTGCATGTTGTTGGTCACTTCTGATATGTGTGTTATGTGTATGTTTTACTCCCTTTGTGTCTGCCCTTAACTCTCCTTACTTTAGCAGCAGCTTTTCCTCACCCACTGACGCCGTAACTCTTCCTGCTTAGGTTAGGGAATGTTAGCAGGGGATACAGCGGTAATGCTCACTATTACAAATAATTTTCAAATTACCACCCCCATTATTTCGTTCATCATTAATAGTCCCATCGTGAAGGTAAAAGTCCTTATTTGCGTGCCCATAACCACTTACGCTGCTGGGTCCTTGCAGCTGATGAGATGATAAAGTTGCCCGCCTGAAAATCGCAAGAAAGGCGTTAATACGTTAGTACTTGTTAGTAACCTCAAGCTCCGCGAACTAAACAATCACTAAGGGCAAAAATCAAACCTCCCCCTGGACATTTCGTGTTTTCAAAAGTTCTCAATATGGGTAGGGAAAATCTTGGGCTGTTTATTCAATGGAAGCAAGGAAATATACTTCAGGGAAACATGCTCTAAGGGGTCTGAGGTTCTTGATAGGGTGGGCAATTGAGTGGGGAATGCTTCACGATGTTTTAATCAGTAGGCCTCACAGTTTCTAATGGAAGATAACATTAAGGAAATTTCCTACACATTTCTAACAGCATACATACGCAACAACCTGCATGTGCGGGGAAAAGAGAAGGAACAAAACAGTGTTACAGCTGTAGGTGCACAAAATGTAATATGAAACTCAATTAAACTTTGGAAATGCGTGTGTCAGTCCCTATTCTAGTTGCTAGTGTGCGCTGGACCATAGGATGGCCATGTTTCCCTAACTCGGGAGTGTTCGTGCTATTTTGCAGTTCATGAAAATCTCTTGCGTTGGCCCTGTTGATCGTTGCTCCCTCGTTGCCAGGGTGGCCACCGCTTTGTAGGGCTTGACGCCTCACACATCTAATAAAGTCTGTCAGGAGGGGAAAATGTCCCACTGTAGTCCATAGCCATTGGGTGTTGGTTGTCCGTTGTCTTCAGGCCTGCCCTCGGTCCTTTATATCTGGCGAGAAATGAAATGGAAGCGCTTGAGACCTGAGAATTTACATATTCTTCAATTTCTTGACCTAACCTCTCTGCACTACTCTCACACTATTCAGTGTCCTAGTGGGAGGAGCCAATGGTACACCTATGCACCATCCTGTCACCACCTGGTGGCGTTCAATGGCGGTCTGACTGTAAATTGTTACACAATTCGAAATGTACTCAGAAAATAGGCACTTAATTTATGTGAAGATACTCATTACACACTTGGATCATATATACGCAATTTAGGTGCTAGTGTACAAATGGGCCTTTGGATCTTTATATTTACTGTGCTTTTATTGTAAGCTATTTATAGTGCGTGCCTTTGTCCCGTGGGGCATCAGGCACTGACAAGCTAAATAGGGAAACATCAGGGTGGTAAATTTGTCATATAGGGTGGCTGTGTTTCTAAATTAAGTGCACCATGTTACTTAGTTAATTTAATCGCAGGGTTTTTAAATCTTTTTTTTTTTTCTATGGCTCCTCTCTCAACTTCTCAGGGCGTGTCTCGCAGTGAACTGCAGGCACTTTAAGCTGGTACTAATGAAAGTCGCTACCAATTATTTGCCAGCTGTCTCTCCCACCTCTTTTGTATTTATTTATTTACTTCCTCTTTTCTTTCAAACCCAACCCTCGCAATTTACTCCCATTCTCTCTATCCCAGCCCATGTCCACTTTTTAAACCCTACCTACTCTGTTAATTACTCATTTAGTCTAGTATTTTATTACTCCACTACTGTAATTACTGTTACATTTAAACAATATATTTCTCCCCCCATTATCTGCTCTCAAATTTTAATACAACCATCATTCTCCAGTTCGTGCAGCAATGACCTCTTTCCCTATGTGTGTTGGCTAATGCATTTGTGCCAGTGCTATTTTCAAAAGCGCTAGTGGCATTACCACTTGCACTGTTATTTTGTCACCAAATTCATTCTGTTGGGAACATGGATCATCCACCCTTTACCCCTATTTCTCTCCTCCCGTGGTGAACCGTCAATGAAATGTAGCCCCCCCCTCAAGTGCACCTTCTTCCACCTTGTGTGTCTCATTTAATTGTTCTGTGTTATTCGTGTATTCATGAGCCCAGTCTCCTCGCTGAAAGATGTGTGCTCAAAATGTAGCTAAATGTACTCTCTTGTGATGCGCTATCATTATGCACCCCCCTCTATACCGTGCACCCCCATTATGCTTAAACAATCTTCCTTACTTTCAACATGTGTATGCCTGGTGTTTAACAAGTTATGGATTTCTCTGTTAATAAGGTGGTCATATCCACATTGCTCATGATGTCACAAATGTCTTTTCCCTAATGCATGGCCTAGTCGCCCCACTGTCACCCAGAAAAGAAAATGTTTTGATACCTATCACCACCCCTATGCATTTGTCCTCTGCATTATTGAGTGTGCGTGAGTGTGTGTGTGTGTGTCGGCGTGCGTCTCGCCCGCTCTGTCGGGGAGGTGGAGCATGAGTGTGTGTGGCAGAGTGAGTCAAATCAAGTTTGTCTTGGGCTGTCCTATTAGCGGTATAATGTCAATCTATGTCCTTTGAAAGGTTTGTTTCCCATCAGGAAGACCCCTCCCAGTCATGTAACCGGTACCATTGCTATTGTGTCAGTGTTCTGTATGGGTGCTGGCTGCTGTGCAGTGCCCCTGTGTTGTTATTCTTGTCAGTCCTGGGGTAGTGGTGCTGTCATTTGTTGTGTCTGTACATGTAGTGGTGACAGTGCCTGCGTTGGTGCTTGTAGTGTCTGCTGAAATGATCCCGTCCTGCCCCATGTATCCTCCCCACATGGGCGGTGCATATTGTGGTGGTTGTTGACACTGCTATTGTGATTCTTGTGCGTGTGTGTTTGGTGTTTAAATGTCCTTCTGCTGTTTTCAGTTCTCTCATGCAATGCATTCCTTGCTTACCATCTGTGTCATCAAATATTACACTCCCGGAGGTTCAGAAGGGTGAGTCCTCTGTTCCCTCTGCTCGTGCTGGTTCAGCATCAGCTGACCCCTCGCATCTTCCCTTTCCTTCATGCACACAGTTCAACTGTAGCCATGTGCTTTTAAAGCTATTCCCGTGTAAGGGCTGTGTATGTGTGTCCTTAGCGATTGCTGCACACTTCTGGAGAAGCCGCCTATGAGCAGCCATGGTCTTTTTTAATTTACCTTCAGTACCTTTGAATCTTTGCACACTATGTTTTACTGACTTATTTCGGCATGGGAGCTGTGTGCTACACAACAGGTGAAGGGGAGTCATTTCTGTATTGTGTGATACATTTTACCTCTATTCAATTTGAAAATATCGATAGTCCGCTGTTCAGGGAGCAAAAGTTAGAAGATAATTGAACATTTTTCAACTTCTGTGAGCCTTCTTGGCTCCGCACCTTAGCCAGTGCACTCCACGTGCAACCCATCTTCACCAAACCATTGCCTTCTCCGGCACACCCCCACGATCTTGCGCATGTGTCTTCCACACACCGCCTCTTGGTCACCTATTCTCCAAATCCAAAACCACACCACTATCTCCTCACCATCAAAACTCTGTGTCCTATGCATCAATCTGAAGGTGACGTCACCAAACTAAAAACACAGTGCAAATGAACAGACAAATGTGCATACACAGAACAATAACCCATTTCTCCCAACCCCACAAAAATCCCAAAATAAAACCCCACAATCCCCACAGCTGTCTTCCTGTCTCAACTGGAACAAGGTAAACCACAATGAAAACTCTTATAATTGGACTGCACACACAGCGTCACCTCACGTGTGATACGCTCCTCACCAGGGGACCTTAACCAGCCAACTATCATCCACTCACTGAACTAAAACGCTCAATTAGCAGGGAACCTCATCTACTCATTGATCTATAACGTCAATTCATAGGAAATCCAGACCCCGTACATGAAATCACCATCATGACCAATCAGCGCGGCACTCCTGTTCTATATGTAGGGAGTCACTACCCCACCCAATAAGCTCAAAAACACAAGAAGGGACCACTGCCACCGCCCCAGTCCCAACTACAATTCATGTGCCGATCACCACCAATGCGCAGAATTTTGCGACAATGTACAATCACCCACCACCCAATTTACAATGCCTCCCCCATTTTCTACCTAAACAAAAGAATTTAACATTTCTGCAATATACTGATCAACAATGCATCATAATACTTTAAACATTTCCCCGCTCAAAGCCCATGTTGCTGGTTGACTTACTATTTCCTATGCTGCACTGGCACTTGCTCCGCTGCTGGACACCCCCTCAAGGCGCTTCATCGGACCCCTTCTCCTGCAGGGCTCTCACCTACCCTCAAGCGGGGTATTTCCAAGTGGCCCCCGAAGCCTTTAGCCGGTTACGCATTTTCCGGTGGTCTTCAGGTGCAGGCGAGGGTCCCACAGCTTCCTTGAGTCGGCGGCAGGGAGTGCAGTTCAATGCAGGGCTTGCGCAGGCAGTGCTCATTCACCCATGTTACAATGAGCAATGAGCCTCACAGAGGGCACCAACATGTTGGGGAGAAGCTGGACCCCCACCAGGACAGTGGGGGGCCAGCAGCCATACCCTCACCAGCTATGGGAGACCCCAACACCTCCCATATGGCCCCCAGAAATGCAACAGAGTCCCAAGCAGGCAGCAGCATGTTCCAAACTGCATTTATTTCTGGGCAGCAAAAAAGAAAAAAAACACACAGAGCATCGTGCACATCGCGAGTTCAGGCGCCGTCTCCCCCGGGGCTGGCTTGCAAGCCAGCTTTGTAATCACACTGCAGGCTGACCTCACAGAATTGGATCAGCTCCCAGAAACCTATCTCCTCCTGCTATTGGCTGCTAAGTGGTAGGTTACCTATGTAGCCCTTATAGAGAGCCTGATAATTGGATATTAACCTTTTGCGTCAGTGGGTTGATTTAGCTGTGCCAGCCCCCATTACCTAATTCTAACTTGTTGCAATATGACCTTGTTCCCATAACTTTTTAGCTGAACAAGCAGTTCGCACCTGGGCTCTGGGCGCTGGGCTGCGCCATTCTTGTTACAATTTATGTTTCAAATGTTGTGCGAGTCCTTGAGAAAATGTCTTTCTTTCCCAGAAAGAAAAAAAAGCACACTGGGTTGCCATGATTTATTCACATTTGTGGATAATTAAAAAATGTTTGTCTGCAGAAAGCAGTCTTATCTTGAATGTGCGGCCTTGGAAGGTCGGAGGTTTTGCGAGGAACATTACTGAAGGCTCCCGCAGCCAGTGTTCAGTGAGAGAAATGAACTTGGCTGTAATTTTCCTGAAACATGGCTTTACACTGTGCATTTAGACCATGTTAATTCATATAGGCATTTGCAAGCCTTTAAACAGGGATTTTTGTGTTTGTAGGTTCTGATATTGCAGCATTGATTGTAATGTAGCATGGAAGTTGCACTGTTGGTGAAGTGGGTGTGTTTCAGCATATTTGTCACCCATGGGTGCGCTGGGGCCTGGTTCAAAGGATAAGTGCGCTCCTTGTTCTTTCTGCTGTTCTTCTATATATGCGCCTGGGGTGAGGGGGCATGGGTTTGATCTCGATTTTCCCTCTTCAAAAGCACTGGGAGACATTTTACAATTTTGAGCTCACCTTCAGGGTGGAGGTAAAACATGGAGGATAAACAACGCAGATGTTCACCTTTTACTGTTACAATGTTGACATACAAGGATTGTAATGTGGTGGCTCCTAAAACAGACATTGTTTAAACAATGGGCCTCATTCCGAGTGCTACCAACAGATTGCTGCATAACTCAGAATAAATTACCGGCGCCTGACTTCCCACTGCCTGCGGCCTATTCCAAGTCCGGCACAGGGAAGTCAGGACTCTATGGGAAGGGGGACACAGGAGCACCAACACTATTGATTTCAGTGCTGGTGCTGCTGTGAAAGGAAGGTCTGAATTGCCGGGCGGGATGGCACCTGCCCGACAGAGTTGTAGCGTTCCGGCCGGGAAAAAACAGTGCCGGTAAGCTTACACTTATAATGAGCCAAATGTCTTCATGATTTGGTGTTACCATTAGACCTGCAATAAGGATGTTTGTATTTCGATAGGTTATGCTTGCAAACCAAGACTTTAAGCACACTAATTGATGTATTATATGGACAATATATTATTGGAGACCATGATCTGGTGTATGCACATTTGGTGGTATAACTGTTGAGTGGATGGTATGCACTCAAAAATGTATGTAACACAGGTCAATCAGCATCTCATGAACCACATTATGACTGAGGGTTTTATGATAAAAACAGATTAGATATCATGTGCTGTATGCTTTAGCCACCAGCCTAATTTTGGGTCAGGCAGTATTTTAAACAAGAAGTAATTCAGAGGATTAATACATGTTGTAATACCACCTGATAAGGAGGTCAAATACCTCCAAAATATCATCCAATGTTAACTTCATCCAAATTAGGTTAACATGACAACCCCCATAACAGTAAACAGTTTGATTTCCTGTAGTGATGTGCTAGTTAGGTTCACTTGCTCTGCTGGTGATCCCTAAAGTGTATTGATCCTTCTGTACATTATGTAAAATGATGCATAAGCAATATAATCTTCTTCTTTACCTAATCCTGAAAACTAAAAACAATATCAGAAATGGATAAACATAATAGCAAACATTTAAGAGCATGGACTTTTGGTAATAAAGCATGCTTTTTCCCCCCAGAAAATCTCAATCCGTTAACACGTTCCTGCAATTTCTTTGTAGTGTAGTAATTACTGTGTGAAGTAATTCTGTAAGAAGTATCTGTTGACTCTGTAATGGGCAATGCCATGTGGGGTGCCATTAGGTAAGCCCATGTAGGGTCTACAAAAGTTTACATTCTACAGTGGCTAATCACAAAGCATGTTTTGATGCATAAAGCAGCCAACATGTGGGTGGAAGGTAAAGCAAAATCAAGTATGTTACACTAGGTGTGATGTTGCCTAAATTCCCAGTGGAATTTTCCACAGATGGCTTCAAGAACACACCAGCTCGAAAAGACAGTTCAAGTATTTTTATTTGTAGACTAGTAATGGAGATCCCTAAAGTTTAGCACTCTCGCTCATCTAGAGCAGTTCATTCCATCCCTAAACCAGGTCGTCATCAACCTGAGGTTTGTCGCTAGGGATTGGTAACTGTAGGAGCATGGGCTCCGAATTTTAACAGCATTGTAGCATTCACATGCTAGCATGGGTTTGAACTTCAATTGAGGCCAACGGTGTGAAACGCATTACTGGACTCAAGAATCTGAGTCTCAGGCAGAATTAAATAGATGCCAATGCACAGAGCACATGCTTGAAATTGCACTTTGCTTCAGGATGATATTTCAATGAACTGAGCTGCACTGAATATAATACTAACATAAAGTAACATACTAATTAACCCAACCCCAGTTAACATGTAACAGATTCCCATAATAACATTTAGCGCACATTAGTTCATGAAATAAACTGAATGCAGACTGATGAAAAGACATGATGCTCTGAAAATGGGAAGAAACATTGACTTTAGACGTGTATATATTTTATATAAATGTGCTGTGTACCAAAAAACATAGTTTTGTTTTTTACACAAATCTGTTTGTTCTTTATGTGTACATGTACAAATATTAAACCTGGCTTAGTTTGCATAATTTAAATCCAATATTGATATGTGGATTAGTGTTTACATAGAAAGAAACTATGAATACATCTTAGTCAGAAACAGAAGTATTGTATAGGGAAGTTGTAAGTTTATTTAACGTAATGGCCTTTCAGAAGCAGTTGAATGCATTCCAGGTTGGCACCTTTTATTTTTCAGTTAATGTGTTTATCTTCCTACGTTTTTCCTGCTCATTAATTTTTGCAGGGCCACTTTGACGTCTTTATTTCTCAGACTGTAGATGATTGGATTGAACATGGGAATGAAAATGGTATAGAAAACTGAAGCCACTCTGTCCTGCTCCATCGAATACTTTGAGTTAGGTCTGAGATACATGAAGAGAAGAGCTCCAAATAACAGGACAACACAAACAAAGTGTGAGGAACATGTAGAAAATGCTCTCCTCCTACCTTCTGAGGCCCTGATCTTGAAAATAGTAAATATGATGTAGACATAAGAGACAATAATGCAGACCAAGGATCCTAATATGAGCCCTCCACCAACATACACCATCATGGCCACATTGAGGGAGGTATCAGAGCAGGATAGCTTTAGAAGTGGTGGTACGTCACAGTAGAAGTGGGTGATTGTATTCAGGTCACAGAAGGACAATCTGAAGGTACACATGGTGTGGATCAGAGCATTGATAAAGGATATTATATATGCTCCAACAACAAAGTATATACAAACCCGTGTGGTCATTATGGAAACATAAATCAGTGGGTTACATATAGCCACAAACCGGTCATAGGCCATAACTGTCAAAAGGAAAACCTCAGTGCTCCCGATGATTATAAAGAAAAACAACTGGGCTACACATCCTGGAAAGGAAATTATTTTCTTCTTTGATAGGAAGTTAGCCAACATATTGGGGGTGATGATAGAAGAGTAGCACATGTCTACAAAGGACATGTTACTGATCAGGAAATACATGGATGTCTGAAGATTAGGAGATATCATGATTAGTGTTATGATACCCAGATTTCCCACTACGGTGATAATGTAGACACTGAAGAAGACAACGAATAGTGGGAGCTGGAGTCGTGGGTCCTCGGTAAGGCCAAGGAGGATGAATTCTGTAACCAAGGTCCTGTTTCCTCTTTTCATTTTTTATGTTGATGGTTCCGGTGCCACCCTGAAAGTGATATAAATGTAATCAAGATAATACCTTATTTTTAGGCTAGTCGGCATCAAAAAAATTAGCTTCTACAATGAATACATTTAACACAATGCATATGGGTGGCAGGTACTTTTGGTGATCACGTATGGTAATACAGACAACAGAAATGTTAACATGACCATGTTTCATGTGCCAATGAGTTTTAGAGCATGCATGGAAACAAAGCAAATTCTGATACTTTTGTCAATTCTTTTTGGAAAGTCCATGCATATCATTGCTTCCCATGTAGTTATTTCACCTGATTAATACAACTTATGTACAATAGAATGCATACATTGAGTACAACATTTAAAACCCTGCTATGTCCCAGCATTACACTCATTCAATATAACAGTTAACTTACTCTACTGAACAATATGTATATGTGTTGATAATACATATGTTTCCTAAAAAGCGAGAAACAAGATATTCAAATTTAAAAAAAATACTCATATCACCCAAAGTTGTTGGATAGTGTCCATATGTTCTGCTCCTTGGTCAGGTTATTCAAGGAAATGTATAGCTTCACTACAGGCTGCACCAAAGGGCTATGCATACTGTGTTTGAACAGTGCTGACAAAAGGGGGTCTGCTGTCATTTCTCAGGGATGAACACTATTACTAATACTGTTTGTCACTAATATGGTCCCCAGCTGACCCTAATATAAATCTAGCCTTGGGAAGGTTTACTACTGCATCTCCACTTGAAACCTGACTTCACGTGTTTTTGTGCCTATAAGCATTCCAGGCTGCCATAATGTTTGCTCTTCTGTCTCCCCTATGTTTCGTCCTCCTCTGCACACTGATCACAACACAAACATCAAAAATGCCATTAGTATTGCTCCATTTACAAACGCATTTCTTGGAGAAAATTGAAGGCTATGCCAAGCATCTGACAGTGACATCAGGTACCTTACATAGCCACCATATGTTAAGGTACACATCAAATTGGGAAGTTAATGGGCCTCATTACGAGTTTGGAGGTAGCCATGGTGCTATTAGCACCATGGATGCCTCCAAAATCGTGTCCAGGTCCGGGTTCTGTGAATGAGGAATTACCGGTCATTCCAACCTTGGAGGACCCGGTAATTCCTCATTCACAAAACCAATCCCCATTCCCATTTGAGCCCCAATAGCGCTCAATGTGAATGGGGAAGGAGCTAATAACGGGCCCGTTATAAGCTGCTTGGTCCCCTTGAGGGACCCGCAAAGGACGTCAGGTCTGACCAGTTGTTCTGTGCAGGTCCTACAACGGAACCTCGTAATAGGGCGGAATAGGTTTACCGGCACCATTACCGGTGCCGGTAAACCCTTTCCGCCAGCCTTGTAATGAGGCCCCATGTCTTTGCATCAACAGACTCAAATACCCCAATAATGTGAAATATTAAATCCCAGACTAGATAAATACTTGTCTAGCCATTCAGGGAACAATTGAGTAAGTAGGTTTGAGCCATGTGACTGCCTTTGTCTCAGGGAGCCTACTTTTGCATTTGTTATTGGCAATATCCTGACAGTGGTCTGCATTATAACTATGCCAATCCGGTAACAACAGTGTTGGTAAGCCTACTGGCACTGTTGTTACCGGACCAGAACTGTACGACTCTGCGGGCGGTGCCATCCCGCCCGCCAAGGTCAGACCTGGCAGGCGGAACAGCACCCGCCCGCAAAGTTTCACGTAAACACTGGCATAGGTATTAACAGTGCCGGTGCTTCTGTGGTCCCATTCCCCTTGAGTCCTATGGGACTCAAGGGGAATGGGGATTTACAATAACCAGCGCCTGACTTCCCAAAATGCTGGGGTTGTAATGCCCAGGTGTTTACGGCAAGCCAGGTGCCAGTAAAATGTACAAGTCCGGCAGCAACCTGCCAGTTTCAGCGGCACGATTAACGCCGGACTTGTAATGAGGGCCAGTGACCTATGAATAAACTCACTCTTTAAACCTGTTTATTTGAAATATTCTTTCATTACAAATAAATACATGTTACCTGAGTAAGCCAGAGGAAGAACAAATATCTATGTGTCTCTCACGGCAAATTAAATTGCATGTGGGTGTGTTTAATAAACTTGCTAGCGTTACTTTAAATCTCTTTATGTTCTCAATATCACTGTGTGTTTTGTTGGACCTCAAGAAAGAAGATAAGGGCCCCATACAAAATAAAGAACTTGGAAAAGATGGGTGAGGAGAAGAATGGAGCTCTCGTAGTATTTTCTGCAGCGCTACTGCCAGCTGGAAGGACAGTGGTGCTTAGTACAGATGTTGAAAATGCATTGAGCAGCAACAGGACCGAATAGAAACCAAATGGTTAAGTGTAGACTCCACCAGGGAACTCTGCATTCATCTGAAAACCCTGAGACAGCAAAGCACATTAATAAGAAGAGGCAAATCCCAAGTGGTTTATGTTTGCCAGTAGCTCAGACTCAAAGACCTTCAGGTTGAGATATAAGTGCATTACGTGTCATGGACATGTTTACATTGAACCAGCTCACACCCATTCTTTTATGTTTTCCTTATTTTCATTCTCTCCACAGTGTGGTGGCAGATGTAAAAGGACTCAGGCTAGAGTTTTTTTTTTTTATGGCAGACTGTTTTAGGGTTTTATGACATCCTGACAAGCACTCTTTAGACACCTTTAATTTCCTTTTCTTTAGAGTATATGATATGATATGGCATTTATAACGCGCCCACACACACGTTTTTCAAGGTGTGACGCGCAAGGTAGGGGGAACAGAGGGAAAAACAGCGACACCGATCCTACTAGGCCAGGTGTCATTCCGATCACGCAAGTGTAGGGGAATGGGGAAGAGGAAAAGTGTGGAGTGGAGGTGGGGTGGGGAAAGTTCAGTACATGGGGTAATAGAATAAAAAAAGTAGGACCAGCTTGTGGCAAGTGCAAAGGGTAAGTGCAAACAACAGGTGTCAAGTGCAGGTGGGGGACTGTAGGGGTACAGAAAACAGTCCCCAAGTGGGGGCGATGCCAGGGAGTCAGTGCAGGAGTGTAACTGGCAGGGGGGGACCTGGGCCCGGGAACAGAGGGTTACCAGGTGACCAGTACAGTTTCAGCCAGAAGTTCAGCAGGGGAGAGGAGGAGAGGAAGCAGAAGCAAAGATGAAGGATTTGAGGTGCTTCTGGAACCGCAGATGTTTCTCCTCAAGTTTCAGGGTGGCAGGGAGTCTGTTCCAGAGGGAGGCCCCAGCCGAAGAAAGAGATCTTCCACCAATTCGAATAGAAGAGAAGCATAGGCTCGGATTAGGTTTTAAGAAATGACAAATAAAGAAATACTGTATCCAAAATGCCATCTTGTCTGTCTCCTGATTCTGACTTACCACACAGTGCTATAGGTTTTTTTCTTTTACGTATATGTTTATAAAGAGTGTGGAGAGTGTAAATAATGGACTACTTTATCAGAAGTTAGTTGATTCCTGCAGCAATACTCAGCTACATCTCCTGTGTGATGATCTGACTGAAATAAATGGGGATCCTAAGAAAATCACAACCTCATGTATTCTAACTGAGGGGGAATAATGGTGTTGATGACTAAATATTGATCCCAAGAACACGCTAGCATTGAAATATAAAAGCATTCTGAAAAGAGAGTCATCAAACGTTGATTGGGTAGACAAACACATACATTTGGCAACTACATCTTTAAGCAGAGATTACATCTTGCGAATGCCTACTTTGCAGCATCTGACTACTTATGTGAAGGAGTTTACAAACACTATTGTGTTGTTTTTATCTTACTGCAGTGTTGTGTTTTTGTTACTGGAAGTGTGCCTGTTTGCCCTTGGGCCTAAGGTGGCAAATACATGTCTAGTCATAAACATTAACATAGGTGCTGGTCTCTCTCCATGAGTCACCTGTAATGGAAATAAAGATAACATAATATAACTGTAGACATTAATACAAATTCTACTAATTTCCTCCCACTTCATAGCTCAAACTAGGACATTATGTATTTTCAAGCTAATGTGTGGACTTGAGCTTGTAACCATGGCACTGGCAAACCCACACACTAACCTCTGTGGTACAGAAGATACTTTTTGAAAGCATTGCCTTTTGCATTATGACGTATCTGTCAACGTTGTATTGGCTGAAGCTGATTCTGGGAACTAGCAAGGCTTGCTGGGATCAACATAGATGTTGCTCTCTCTCTCTGAGTGATTTGTAATGGAAATAAACATATAATAATATATCCATAACGGTAACGAAAAGGTTAAAACCTGAAATGTGCATCTATTTCTTCTCAGTACACAGCTCAGTCTAAGAGGGTTTGCATTGTGATGACAATGCATGGTCTTGCGCAAGCACTTCATGGACATTCAAACCTCTGAGCTACTGGGGCTACCTTCAGAACACATTTCTTTTTAGGTTATGACATAGCAGTCATGTGTAAAACGCTTGGAAAAGATAAGAGTGAAATGCAATTTTGTAGAGACCTGGGTGGTACTTGGAGCTAGGGTTGACTTAAAGAAAGAAATTAGGCATTTCAGGCTCTGTGGCACAATAGTGGTGGAAAGTGACAAACAGTTGTTATGCTCCTGTAATGCCCTAACATTACTGCATATGAAAAATCTGCTGGCGGTGGAAGCATGGGATGGACTTACTCTATGCATTAACCGCTTATGGGAAAACCATATGAAGGGAGATCATGTTGTAATGGTATATCATTCAAGGAGAGATTGATGATGTGAAGGATTACATTTGGCTGAATTGGTTTTATGTATGCTTTTTTCACCACACTGTATGGTTGCCTGTTTGTTGTGTGAGCCCCCCACCACCCCTGTATGGTTGTCCGCGTGTTTTCTGAGCCCCCCATCGCCTCCTGTATGGTTGCCCGTGTGTTTGTGTGAGCCCCCCAGCTCCCTGTATGGTCGCCCATGTGTTGTGTGAGACCTACACCCCCCTTTATGGCTGCCCGTGTGTTGTGTGAGCCCCTCACCCACTGTACGGTCACCCGTGTGTTGTGTGAGCCCCCCACCTCAATGCATGGTCGCCCATGTGTTGTGTGAGACCCACACCCCCCTGTATGGCTGCCCGTGTGTTGTGTGAGCCCTGCAACCCCCTGTATGGTTACCCGTTTGTTGTGTGAGCCCCCCACCCCCTGTATGGTCACCTGTGTGTTGTGTGAGCCCCCCTGTATGGTCACTCGTGTGTGGTGTGAACCCCCCAGATCCCCCTATGGTCACCTGTGTGTTGTGTGAGCCCCCACTCCCTGTATGGTCGCCTGTGTGTTGTGTGAGTCCCCCACCTCTCTGTACGGTCACCCATGTGTGGTGTGAATCCGCCAGTCCCCCCTATGGTCACCTGTGTGTTGTTGATAACTATCTCCCCCCATCTCTCTGCCACTAAATTAACTCTACGCATTGTAGCACTGCTGCCACTCAGCATCATAGGGTTGGACAGCATGTCTCTGCCACTTATTTTTGACCTCTGCATCTGTTTGACTGCATGTACCTCATGTATTTCCCTTAACATGAGGTGAGCTTGCCCAAGTATATATTCCTTTGTAACTATCATGACATTATGTACCTGACGTAGTTCCCCATAACATGAGGTGAGCTTGCCCAAGTATATATTCCGTTTTACCTATCATGATATTGGGCCTCATTACAGGGTTTGAGGTAGCCATGCCAGTTTTACCGGCAAGACTACCTCAAAACTTGCATCCGGGTCCGGCACCCGCAAATGGGCAATTACCGGGCTATTCTGGCCCTACAGGACCCAGTAATTGCCCTTTCATGGGTGCCAGGCCCAGTACATCCCCAATCCAATTTGAGCCCCATCATGACCGTATGTACCTGATGCAGCTCCCATAACATAAGGGGAGCGTGCCCAAGTACATACTCCTTTGTACCTATTATGACACTATGTACCTGGTGCAACTCCCCGTAACATGAGGCGAGCTTGCCCAAGTATGTATTCCTTTGTACCTTTATAACCTTATGTACCTGTTGTAACTCCCTGTAATAAGTATATACTAGTTTCCGCACTTTCCCTGGCCTATGTACACCAGGTTGTAACTGTTTTATTGCACTTACTGTAACCGTAATCTTATGCCAAGCGTCCAGATGTCTTAGGGCTTTGCGTGCTATATAGATAAAAAACCAAACCAAACCGATCAATATATTACAAAAAGGACTTCTAAACATATGCTGTGTCAATTTACATAACTTTTAAAACTTCTGTGATGGTGAATGGGTTCACACAAGCAGCACAGAACCATATTTCAATGAAGAAGATTATTAACAAGAACAACAAAACAACAAAAAACAATTGCCATAGACAATAATGGTCAAGGATATGAAATGGTGGAGGACACCATTATGGCAAAATAAACCCTTATGGAAAGAAGACCCAACAAACTTTGAACCAAATGCTCCTTTCACGCAAACCAACCATCCATGGTGTACAAATGAACATGCAGCTCAATGTGCAATGCACACCAACAATCCTTTAAATCTTTACAACTATTGCTCAATCACTATGTGAAACTAACAGACAAAAGTACAATGAAAATGTTACAAACCATGGACTTGTGTCCACTGGACTTCAAAGACATTCTTTAGCCTGCAATTTAGGAACTGCCTGCCAAAGGACCTTCCACCACATCAAATGTAAGCAAAGCACCATTCTGCTATATAGAATCTTGTGCATCAACTATACTATGCACAATGCCCTGCTCTAGAACTGCAAAATTTAAATAATAGTCTCCTACATGGAACAGCCAAAGAACTGTTTTGAGAAATAGATCACATCCAATGTCCATACATTGACTTAGAAAATAATGTACCTTCAGAAAATATTACCGAAAACCACACAAGCACCAACGTCCTAATAATGACATACAAAAAAGAAATAGCTAAGTTTCAAAACACATCTGCTGAAATACCAGACCAAATATATTTCTGTTGTCGCAGAACGTGTTATAAAAAGAGCATCAAAATAGTGGATATAGCCTACAAAATAGAAGACAATGAAGAATCCCAATGTTTCAAATTAGCTTTATATTTAACAACTGTAACTAATTACAAAATAACTGACCCCTCAGCAGTTTGCACGTACTGCAACACAAAGCTTGACAATAAACAAATGCCATCACACACTATCACTAATAATTTAGATATATTCCCATGTCCGAAATCTCTCCAACACCTTAACTTGCATGGGAGCATTTTAATCCAAACAGTGCGCCCATTTCAGGCTAGAATACTCCTTCAACTGAAATCAGCCAAAATACCTCCAAGTTAGTAAAGGGCATCCATGGCAAAGTAGTGTATTTGCCATTAGATCAGAAAGAAAATGTACACACTCTAGGAGTACAACGACCAATAGATAAGTCCTTGATTGTACTAGTTAATGGTGTGACAACAAAAGACAACAAAATTCGGCAACAACTTGTCAACTTAAAAAAAAGTTAGACAAGCACTCAATATCTAAAGGAAAACAAAGAATACTACAAAGATATAAACATAGAGGCAAACTTAAGAGAAACCATCCAAATAATTCAAGACTCACCAGCAACTGTACAATTTCAACGTGTAGATCCTACTACTGCAGCCAACATTTAGACTAGTAAAAAATTCACCCACTACACCCCAAAGACACCTTTGACAATGCATTAGAAACATATCAAATGTATCAAGCCAAAGGATCCCCAATGAGGATATGGAAAAAAAGTGTAGAAGCACATTGTTTTCCTCTACTCTTTCCTACAGGAAAAGGAGGAAGATACAATTAAGAGGGTAATTCATAGAATTTCGCAGAAAAGTGTCGCAAGCGGCTGGCGCAGAGTGTCCGCGTGCGATTGCCTGCGCCAGGCACGTGCGCCAAAACCGATTTCCGCGCACAGCGTATTCATGGATTTTAGGCTCCCAAACCAGCCGTGGTGCAGAGAATCGCAGCGACCCTGCAGCAGCGCCAGTAACGCCCCCAAGAACGCCTTTGCGCAAGGAAAAGCCATCAAAATCGCTAAATCATCGCAAAGGGCTGCGCTAACCCTGGACCAGTTCACCGGGCTGGCAAACAGCAAACGCCAAGCGGGGAACGTGTATTTCAGGGGTGCGCGGGAAGTTCCACACGCGTTTGGCCCAGTGCAAGCAGGGTACGTGTATTCCAGGGGTGCGCGGGAAGTTCCACACGCGATTACAGCAGGGTACGTGTATTTCAGGGGTGTGCGGGAAGTTCCACACGCGATTGGGCCAGTGCGAGCAGGGTACGTGTATTCCATGGGTGCGCGGGAAGTACCACACGCGATTTCAGCAGGGTACGTGTATTCCAGGGGTGCGCGGGAAGTTCCACACGCGATTCCAGCAGGGTACGTGTATTTCAGGGGTGCGCGGGAAGTTCCACACGCGATTGGCCCAGTGCGAGCAGGGTACGTGTATTCCATGGGTGCGCGGGAAGTTCCACACGCGATTTCAGCAGGGTACGTGTATTCCGGGGGTGCGCGGGAAGTTCCACACGCGATTTCAGCAGGGTACGTGTATTTCAGGGGTGCGCGGGAAGTTCCACACACGATTGGCCCAGTGCGAGCAGGGTACGTGTATTCCATGGGTGCGCGGGAAGTTCCACACACGATTTCAGCAGGGTACGTGTATTTCCGGGGTGGGTGGGAAGTTCCACACGCGATTGGCCCAGTGCGAGCAGGGTACGTGTATTCCATGGGTGCGCGGGAAGTTCCACACGCGATTTCAGCAGGGTACGTGTATTTCAGGGGTGCGCGGGAAGTTCCACACACGATTTCAGCAGGGTACGTGTATTTCAGGGGTTCTGGGGAGTACTACATGTGAATTGGCCGTGTGGGTCCTCCCAGGTGTACGCTCCACAACCTCCACGGCCCCTGCAGGCAGCCCACACCACGGGGGACTACCCTGCACCCCTGCTCATGTCCCGCAGGCAGCCCATCCACCATGGGCATGCCCCCCAGCCAACCCACATGTCACCTTGCACTACTGATCAACAATGCATGTCTCCCACCACCCCCACCCCCCAGCAGTGCAGGGGCAGCCTCCACCAGGCCCACACTCATGTCTCCCACCACCCCCACCACCCAGCCACCAGGGGCACCCTCCACCAGGCCCCCACTCATGTCTCCCACCACCCCCACCACCCAGCCACCAGGGGCACCCTCCACCAGGACCCCACCCATGTCTCCCAACACCCCCACCCCCCAGCAGTGCAGGGGCACCCTCCACCAGGCCCCCACTCATGTCTCCCACCACCCCCACCCCCAGCAGTGCAGGGGCAGCCTCCACCAGGCCCACACTCATGTCTCCCACCACCCCAACCACCCAGCCACCAGGGGCAGCCTCCACAAGGCCCCCACTCATGTCTCCCACCACCCCCACCCCCCAGCCACCAGAGGCAGGCTCCACCAGGCCACCACCCATGTCTCCCACCACCCCCACCCCCCAGCACTGCAGGGGCACCCTCCACCAGGCCCCCACTCATGTCTCCCACCACCCCCACCCCCCAGCCACCAGGGGCACCCCCCACCAGGCCCCCACTCATGTCTCCCACCACCCCCACCCCCCAGCCACCAGGGGCACCCTCCACCAGGCCCCCACTCATGTCTCCCACCACCCCCACCCCCCAGCCACCAGGGGCACCCTCCACCAGGCCCCCACCCATGTCTCCCACCACCCCCACCCCCCAACAGTGCAGGGGCACCCTCCACCAGGCCCCCACTCATGTCTCCCACCACCCCCACCCCCAGCAGTGCAGGGGCACCCTCCACCAGGCCCCCACTCATGTCTCCCACCACCCCCACCCCCCAGCCACCAGGGGCACCCTCCACCAGGCCCCCACCCATGTCTCCCACCACCCCCACCCCCCAGCAGTGCAGGGGCACCCTCCACCAGGCCCCCACCCATGTCTCCCACCACCCCCACCCCCCAGCAGTGCAGGGGCAGCCTCCACCAGGTCCTCACAATCCCCAATCATGTGCGTTATGGTCAGCCTCCACAGCCAAAAAGCCCTACCAAGTAACCCATTCACCCACATGGAAATGGAAACTACATGTTACACCCCCAATGTTCATAAAGCTAATGAACCCATGTCCGTCACACACAATGGTTGCATTTGAATGGGAAAACACCCAACATGACATGCATGAAACCAATGAGATGATACCACACAGTGAAGTATGAAAACAAAATTGTATTAAAAAAAATAAGAATGCAAAAGAAGTGAAACAAACTACAATGGCAATGAAAAAAAGATAAGCTGCATGTCCGTTTAAAAAAATAAAAACACCAAATCCGAATCCAAAAAAATGCTGTCCAAAGTCAATTGAAAAATAAAATCAATCCAATGAAGAACTATGTACAATACTTCCAAGGGTCCATGAGCCCAACTGAACAAAGGAAACCTACAAAAAACCCTAACTAAAATGCAACTATATACAAAAAGTGGAGCAGTGTCCGTCGACTCCAAATCATAAGAACAAACAAAGGAAACCTAAAATTAAAGAACTATATACAAAGGCGGCGGGCAAGTCCAGTGGCTCACTCCGTGGTGTTCCGGGCCAGGGCATCATCGAACTCCTGTTCGATGTCCCGGAGGCGGTCCTGTTCCATGGCCCTAAGGGTCCGCAGGGACGACGCCGTTTCCTCCTCCAACCCCCTGCGGATTGCTTCGAGTTCTCCGCCCTGACCATTGTGAGCCGCGCCTCTTCCGCCCGCCGCCGCTCCGCATCTATGGCGTGGCCCAACCGCTGCCACACGGAAGACACTCTCTGTCCTGGGTCCTCCTGCCCTCCGGCCGATGCCTGCCCCTCCGATGTCGAAGGCCCCGAGCCTTCATGGCTCCCACCATGTTGCTGCTGCTGCTCTGCCTCTGCCTGTGCACTGCCTCCTGCTGCCTGCACATCCTCCGCCGGCTGGGGTGCAGTCGTTGATGTGGCCACCCCTGCTGGACGTCCGACTCCCGACTGTGGCAGGGATGCCTCCTCCATCAGCCTGGCCGCACCGTCAGAGGCAGCTCCACAGGGCACCCAGGTGACTGATGGGTGGGAAGATGGCACAGAGGACGACTGGCGCGTAGGGGGTCCAGTTGAGGAGGGGGTCGGAGCAAGCCCCATCAGACGGAGGAATCCGGCCTGGGTGACCTGTCCCAGCAGGCTGACGTGGTCACCGAGCCATTCGAGATGACGTGCGGTCTCTCCATGAAAAGACTGCAGGTCACCTCGCATGGCCCGTTGAGGCAACGCCACACCAGCCAGGACAGGCTCAACCCAGACCTGGATAGCCACGTCCGCAGGCAGAGGAAGGCCAGATGACGTCAGCTCATCCCCTGCCTGAAAACGGGTCTGGACGTAGGCATCCCTGCTGGTGCAAGATGATGCAGGGACAGGATCGGGGACAGGATTGCACACAGGCACCTCCGCGGCAGCCTGTGCTGCCTCCTGTCCCTGGTCCTGCACTGCACCACTAGCACCAGTGGGATCACCACCTCCAGACCCTGTCTCTGGTGCTTGCACGGCCTCCTCCTCCACCAAACCCCGCACCAACCTGGATGACTCCGTGCCATCTTCCCCTGTTGGGCCCTGCGGAGTCCCAGCTGCCCCTTCTGCTGCCGAGGAGTCCAACTCCAACCTCCGCCTCTTGGACCTCCCCCCGGCAGCTGCGGCCTGGGATGCGGCACCGGACTCCTCACTCCCCGACGAGATGACAACACGGGAGAGGAGCCGGGCCTTGCGTCTCCGGCTGGCGGTGGGATCCCCGCCCCTGTGCTCCACAGCACCTTCTCCGCCCTCTTCATCAGTTGACGCTGCAGACAGGGAGAAACAAAACACAGGCATCAGGGCACTGTACAATGGACACATACACACATGACAGTTGCACATGTGTGGCATTGGCAAACCTCAGACATGTCATCACAATCCCCAACACACATGTCATTACAACTCGCACACATGAGTAATACCACAGCCATATCGCAACTGCCACCACCATCCCTACACATACAACAGCATGAGCAGCCAAAGGTGAGCCCGACATCACATGCAACACAGGAAGTGCACCACACATGTACACACACCACCACACTTGCATGCATGTGTACACCTCTGCCAAGTGTCGCACTGTTCAGACGGGCATCCATGTCACATCTGCCAATCAGGCTTCCACATACCGCTGTCACATGCATCCATGTTGCATCACTGTTGCACCCTTGTCAAATACACACACATGCACATGTACACAGTGCTGATACATGCAGCCGAAAACAACATACATGCGTGACATCACGGACATGTCTACTTACATACACATTCATCCAAACATGTGTGCCCACACAACTGCATTTGGCATGCAAGCCTACACACGCAAGCACCATCCATGTCTCACACATTACAGCCCTCGCATGTGTCAGCCCCACGGCCCTGTACACCCCCACCCATACTCGACCCCATACAAACAGATGTGCAACCTGCACACTACCGAATAATCACCACACGCACTGCTCACAATCAGGATGCATGTACACTCACCGCTCGACTCCAGACGGGTCTGCTTCTCTAGGACCTGGATGTGGAGCGCTGGGGATATGCGTTCCAGGACCCTCATCTGTTCTTCCGACAAGTGGCCCCGGCGCCCCTTGGCATTCGCTGCCTTCAAGAGGCACCGGGCCTTGTTCAGGGTCCTGGACCTGAAGTCCTCCCAGCGCTTCCTGACATGTTGTAAGTCGCGGACTGCCACCCCCTCTGTGTTGATGGCAGTCACTATGTCAGTCCAGATCCGAGTCCGTCCTTCCTTGTCGGCGCGGGAACTTCCGAAGAGGGCATCATACTGCCCCAGGACTTGCTCCACCAGGACACCAACTTCGGTGGCACTGAAGCTGGTGCCCCTCTGCCTCTCTGGCCGGGGGTTGTCAGTGGTCACAGATGGTGTTTGCCCCGACATGACAACCCCAGAGGCAGGAGTGGGTGGGCAACTGGGTCCTGGGGCTGGGCTGTGGAGCGATGGAATCCCAGTCGGGAGTCTTCGGTTCCAGCAGGGGTGGTCACAGCAACAGCACCCCTGGCTGATGTGCAGGCAGCAAATGGCAGTGCACGTGGGCAGCAAGCAGTCAGGCAGCAGCAGATGACAGGTGGGAGCGTGCTCGGGGCTCTGGGGGGCAGTAGTTTGGCCTTCTGGGCAGGAGCGTGGTCTTCTGTGTGCATACGCGTGGCCAGCTTGATACGGAGTAATTTGGCACGTGAAAAATCTGCACGTCAGCGTGTAATTCGAGGAAAGGCCCTTAGCGCGTAAGCGCGTCTGCACGCATACGCATTTTCATTGGACAGAAGGCCCCTCAAGCGCAAGCGCCCCTGTGACGTGACGCGTACAGACGTGCATGCGCATTTCAGCGTGCGGGAAAAAATGCACGTCCGCGTGTAATACGAGGAAAGGGCCATGCGCGTATGCATGGCAGCACGCATATGCGATGTCATTGGACCAAAGGCCCTTAGCGCGTAAAGGCGTCGCCTGCATATGAGCGTCTATGAAGTCACGTGCACGTAGAATTGGGAACACGTTTGAAAATGTTGCGTGTTAAAAAAATGAAAGACACGTCCGAGTGTCAAAGCGTGTAATTGGTGGGAATGGGCCTAACGCGTACACGTGGCAGTGACAAAGCGTGTAATTGGTGGAAATGGCCCTAGCGCGTACACGCCGCGTAAGTGACGCTGGACGTGTGGGCCTGTATAAATGGTACGTGTAGAACACCATTTCCGTGTACGTGCTTTTCGTGGAGAGCGAGTGGGTGAATTCTGTACTTCTTGTCGTTTCACACGCGATTTACTTCACAGCGTTTCAAGTTCGTATTCCCTGTTACCTCTGACAGCTTTTTCTCTTTTTTCTCTTTTACTGGTTTACCTGGGCCTGTTCCCTCAAACAGTGTTCTCTTCTACTGTTGTCCTGTCTCCTCAGACAGCGTACAAATCTTCTTTTGGCGGGGGTGTTGCCAACCAAACACGCTCCTTTTTCACGCTCTTTTACCTGGCAGACGGTGAGTCATGCACGTATCTAACATCTGTGCTTGCCCCGTGTGTCGCCTACCCCTTCAGAGGTCATTCTAGGCTGCGTGTGACACGCATACGTTCATTCTTGTGTTACTGGGTGCCACAGCGTAGTGCAGGTTTTTCTTTCTGCACACATGGTCTAGGAGGGGTTGCGTGCACGTCATCTCCCTTTTTTGGGGCTCCTGTGCGTAGCGTGACCCATCATCTTTCCCCAGGGGTTACATTCAGCCTTGCTAGAGCACTAGGGTACAATTACCATCTGGTACCCAACCCCTTTGACCCCAATTGCCCAGGACAATAGTTTACAGCCACTCCCATACGCACATTAACATCAGTGCCATGGCTGGGAGGCGAGGATTCCGTAAGGGTGGCAAAGGTGGAAGAGCCACAAGTGGTGGCCGTGGTGGATCCGGTAGGGGACGTGGTCGTTACTTGCAGGGTGAGCCTGTCCCCCCATGTGTGGAGGACCAGTCAAGGGCACCCATAATCCCCCCCTCCCCCCTTCCGTTGAGGCTGATGTGGCTGACACCATCCATGCTCAGCCCTTGTTGGACCAGCCCATTGTGGCACCAGACCTGGCTGACTCCATGGCTGACTTCCAGGTCAGCAGGCCTATGACACGTGCGCTGGTGCACGTTGATGTCATCATGCCACGTGCATCTGGGGCAGCAAGGTCATCTGCTGCCCCAAGTAGGCAGGGCGGAGAGGCTGCAGGGGCAGCTGCGGCTCCATCCACCCCAGCTCTCACACACCCAGCCAGGACAGTGTCGGTCCTTGTCCATCCTGCTGACATGCCCCCTGACACCATTACACTTGAGCCAATGCCTGCACCAACTCCCATGCTCAGTGTGCAATCCCACACTCCTGATACAGAGTCCACCAGGGCTCCTGCCCCTAGTGTCCAGAGCGGCGCAGGACACTCAGGATCACCACCACCTTCCAAGCGGAAGAGGAAGAGTGCTCGTCCGGCACAGGCTGATGCCCCAGACAAGGCTACACAGTCCGGCCCGTCGAGGAAGCCCAGCTTCACGGATGACGAACTGAATGCACTTGTCGAGTATGTGTCCGCACATGATAACGAGATGGTCATTGTTGCAGGATCCAAGACCACACCTGCACAATGCCAGGCACACTGGCAGACCGTTGCGGACATCGTAAGTGCCCTTGGAATCGTGAGGCGCACAGCCAATGATTGCTATAAGCGCTGGAATGACCTAAAGCGCAGGGCAAAGAGTAAGCTGGCCTCAAGTCATGCCGCAACTCTAGTGACTGGAGGTGGGTCTCCAGTAGTAGACATGGAACTCACTCCACATGAGTCAGTCGCTGGGACCTACATCACGGAGGAACAGATCCAAGGCGTGGGAGATCTGCCTGATTACGAGGCATTGTCCGGTGAGTGCACATGCATGTGTGTGTCATCCATGTGCATGGTGTGTGTGTGAGGGCTTCTGTTTGTGTGCCAGGTGAGAGTGTGTGCACCTGAGTGGTATGGGTCAGCCATGTGCTTCATGCAATACATCCTGCGCAGCTGCATTTGGCCATAGCAGTATCCCTTCTGCCAACAGTAGACATCTAGCCCAACTGCACGCCAGTTGCCCTTGAAGTGTCACCTTGCCACAACATTGTTGCTTATTTTTCACTGTTCATTCAGTCAGATTGTTTGCATTCCACCACTTTTACTAGGCATTTCGCAGTCCTCTAGTCACATGTCTGACATGGCTATGGTAAAGTGGAGTGACTTTGTTACCTGGATATCATTTGTTCACACATGTCCCTGTGCAATTGGACCATTTTGGACTGGCAGCTCCAGGTGAAAAATCTGACCTGTTTGAATTAGAAAAGCTATTACATGCGGGAACTGGACTGAATGAATAGGTGCTGCCCTCCTCTCCATCTTCACTCAATAGCAATGGTACATGCCATCTGTGTGATGGCATGTGTGTTTCACCTGGCAATCACAGGCCAATGTGTGATGCCACTGACAGGCAGCATGCAGAAAATGTGTTCATCTTCCATCTTGGTGTCATCAATGTGTGCCATTTGCCGCCCCTTCATACGCAGTGAGGGTGCATGCATGGGAGGGTTTTAGTCATGTGGGACATGTGTCAATCAAGTACTGGTTCTCTTGCTTCTCAGCCCTCATTGTGTGCCATGGTGCTAATGCCTGTTTCCATTTCTTTGTTTTTATGTCTTTGCAGGGGAAGACGCACCTGATACTGCTGGGGTTGTGGAGATGGTGCAGACCCAGGAGGGGTCCGAGGGCCGACCAACCACCAGTGAGGGACGTGGTGTGGTGGTGGGTGAGAACCCACAAGTGCTGCAGGTCGTGCTCTCAAGGGGTGTCTCTGGCTGCACCTCCCCCGAGCTGTACTCAGGTGTTGATTCGGATGATGAGACCTACGTGCCGTCGCAGGTGAGTGTTCCAGGGAGGGATTCTGTTCTGTCCCACCCACCTGCACCAGGGTCAGAACCCTCAATGGGGATGTCAGTGTTGGCAGCTACGCCTTTGGTGGTTACGGATGCAGGGTCACACTCTGCGACATCTGATCCTGTTCCTGGGCCAGCAGATCATAGGGGGAATGCAGTCCTGCAGCCTCAGGCAGTGCCGGCACAGCAAGGCGCAGTTCGCCTTGCCCCAGACAGGTGTGGTACCCGCTGACGTGGTGGCCGTACGCCACCTGGCAATACCGCATGGGAGCAATCCTTTTACGGTATGGCAACCCAACAGGCAGCATCATCCGAGATGATGGCTCAGGCCATGGATAGGGTGGCCACTTCCATTGTCCCCCCTGAAAGGCTGATGGAGTGACTACAGCAGGCAACCGACTCCATCTGCCAGTCAAACAGGGAGGACATGTTGGCGTCCAACAGGGACAGGCGGGCGGCACTGGCGACTCTGCAGGAGGCCATCTCCATAGAGTCCCAGGGCCACAGGGAAGCCCTGAGGCAGGAGCTCCTTCACCTCAGGACGACTCTTGTTGAGCTTGAGGCTTCAACACACCAAAGGACAGAACAGCAGCTGGAGCGTCTCACCCGTACGCTCTCAGCTGAGATGCAGGCAACGAGGGCGGAGGTCCGGGCATCCCGTGAGTTGTTGCATGGGGACCTCCGCACACTCATCCTCCAGAACGAGACCTACCACACCCGCATGCTTGCAGCCATGGAGGAGCAGACTAGGGCCTTGCGTGGGCTGCCTCCCATAGTGCAACCACCTCCGGATGCAGCTGCACAGGGTGATAATAGCGACAGCAGTGATACTCCCACAATAGGGAAGCCGTGTGGGCCATGAGCCCATGGAGGTGTTTTTTTTCCCCAGGATCCATACAGGTGGGTTTTGGTGTGCACCCTGTCCTCGGACCTCCTGGGTGGCCTCCCCAACCCCCCCGGGCCCATCAATGGCCATTTTTGATTTATTTTTATTTTTATTTTTATTTTTCCCAATTTTTTTGGGACAATTTGTTGCCTTCCGTGGTTCCTGTGGGCATACGCTGCATTGTGGCTGGGCACATGCAGGCATTTCATGTATTTGGTTCAGATGCTTGGGTTTGAGTCACACACACCCCTCCTGCTTCCCGTTTCCATGGGCTTGCAAAGGGTGTGCCCAAGTGACATTGACGTACATGGTGACATTGGACTCCCACTACATGTGTGGGTAGTCTAGTCAATACTGTGTATACATTCCTAGTGCATATTGCTGTTGTGTTGTACACTGCATGTTGCATTGATGTGTAACTCATCATCTGTGTCTACCTCCCAATTTGCAGGTCCCTTCCTCATGTCTACACAAGGCCCTCTAGTTTGGAGATGGGGTCCATGTTGGCAGCAGTGTACCTACAACTCTACATGGCGCCAACACCACACAGTTGGTAGTGGTGGGAGTGCAGGCATTTCCAGGTGGTGAGACTACTAATTTATTACATTTGTGATGTCATGTTAATGGTAGTACCTGCTCAAGTTTGTTGTTGGTCCTGCATTACTGTGAGCATTTCAGGTGTTGCAAGTTTCAATTAGGGACACTGTACATTGTGACACTAGTGTCATGTTGTGGGGATTACTTTGTTTACCTGCAAATAGCATGACATGGCACGGTGTGTTGTGTGGCGGTGCTGGGGATGGGTTGGCTGACATGGCACTGTCCTCTTGTTGCATTTTGCAAGTGGGTATTCATTTAAGCTGCTTGAATGTGTTTCTTCACAAAACTGCATTGGTGGTGCCTGTGTGGGTAGGGATGCACACATTGTAACACTGCCAGGTGAACAATCTCAGGCTGATATGGTTTTCACGGTTGATTCTCCAGACATTCAGGATCAGTGCCAGGTTGAGTCATCATTGATTGTCAGATGGAATGTTCCAGGGCAGCGTGCACTCCACAGGGGTGTGATTTCTATGTGAAGTAATTAGCCACTAGCTGTGTACGGGCTGCCTCCCCCCGTGCCCTTTCCCCTCCCATGCGCAGCGGCTGTGCATGTGGTTGGGGATGTGGGGCCACCACCATGTCCACGGCCAGGCCCCGGCGTGTTGCAACGTTGTGCAGGACACATGCTGCCACTATGATCCTGCACACTACTGGGAGAGCGTACAACAGCTGCCCGCCAGAACGGTCAAGGGAGCGAAAGCGTGACTTTAGCACTCCGAATGTGCGCTCCACTATGCCCCGGGTTGTAATGTGGGCTGTGTTATATCTTACCTGGGGTGGCGTGGTGGGGTTCCGAATTGGCGTCATCATGTGGGGGCTGAGAGGGTAGGCACTGTCCCCTGTGGAGGTGGTGATTGGTATCATTGGTGGGGTTGTGACCTTGCTCAGTATCTGACATGCATGCATGTGCAGTGGCATTCATACACACCAAGCAGCCATGTATCGCCATGCCGCCCAGCTTCTAGGTCCCGGCTTAGGGTGGACATTCGGTAAATGAAGCTGTCGTGGGTGGAGCCGGGATAGTTGGCATATACTGAGGTGATGATTCCCTTGGCATTACATACTACCTGCACGATGATGGAATGCCAGTGCTTGCGGTTCCTATAGATGTGCTCTGATGCCCTGGGGGGACGTAGAGCCACATGGGTGCAGTCGATGGCACCTAGCACTTTGGGGAATCGTGCCACACCGTAAAAATCCAGGGCGGTAGCATACCTTTCTGCAGGTGTTCTGGGCAGGTATATGTGCCTGTGGACTGATGGGCGTGCAGTGATGTTGTTCAAGACCTGGTGTAGGCAGCGTGACTGGGTGGCCTGTGATACCCCACCCACTATGGCACTTGTCCGCTGAAATGATCCAGTGGCTAAGAAGTGCAGTACATTGAGGACCTTCTCCAGGGGGCTGAGTGCTTGGGAGCACAGGGTGGGTGATGTGAGGTCATCCCCCACTCACTCACCAGGTCCAGTATTATGTGTGGTGGAAACCTGTACCTCCCATACACCTGGTCATCAGGCATACCGAAAAGGCTGGTTCTGGGTGTGAAAATTCTGGCTCTGACTATCCTCCTCCTCCTCCTTTGGTAGCCCACGCCCACTGCTGCTAGGAACGGTATGTTCATCCTGGGTCTGAGCTTGATATTTTGTTAGCGCGCAAATTTATGCGTTGCACGTGTTGTAGGCGAGCGTGTGACCTGCGCACCCCTGAAATCCAGTACCCAGTCCAATAGCGTGTGGAAATCCCGCGCACCCCGGGATACAGGTGCGCTGACGTACTTGCGTGTGTAAGTGCCCGCGCACCCCTGATATACACGTACATAGGCCAATCGCGTGTACGCGCGCTTTTGTCCAATTACACGCAATGACACTCTGACGTGCTGTCCAATTACACGCAAAGACACTCTGACGTGCAGTCTTTCCACGTGTGCTCTGTCATCACGTGCTGTGTGGGTCACGTCACAGACGCGCTTACGCGCTGAGGGCCCGTGGTCCAATAGAATCGCGTATGCGTGCTGACGCGCTTACGCGCTAAGGGCCTTTCCTCGAATTTCACGCTGACGTGCAGGATTTTTACGTGCCAAATCACTCCGTATCAAGCTGGCCACGCGAAAACACACGGAAGACCACGCTCCTGCCCAGAAGGCCGAATTACTGCCCCCCAGTGCCCCGAGCAGCCTCCCACGTGCCATCTGCTGCTGCCTGCCTGCCTGTCTGCTGCCACCGTGCCCTGCCATTTGGTGCCTGCACATCAGCCATCTGCAGGGGTCCAGTTGCTGTGTCCACCCCTGCTGGAACTGAAGACTCCCGACTGGGATTATATCACTCCACAGCCCAGCCCCAGGACCCAGTTGCCCACCCACACCTGCCTCTGGGGTTGCCATGTCGGGCACTTCCACATCTGGCACCAGTGGCAACCCCAGGCCAGAGGGGCACCAGCTTCACTGCCACCGAAGTTGGTGTCCTGGTGGAGCATGTCCTGGGGCAGTATGATGCCCTCTTTGGATCGTCCCGCGCCAGCAAGGAAGGACGGGAGAGGATCTGGGCCGACTGTGTGGTTGCCATCCACGCGGAGGGGGTGGCAACCCGCGACGTCCAGAAGATCAAGAAGCGCTGGGAGGACTTGAGGTCCAGGACCCTCGTGAAGGCCCGGTGCCTCGTGGAGGGGGGCCGGGGCCGCATGAGTTCCATCCAGATGAGGGTCCTGGAACGCGTACGCCCAGCGCTCCACGCCCAGATCCTTGAGAGGGAGACCCGTCTGGAGTTGAGCGGTAAGTGTCCAAGCATTGCTGTGTGAGACAGGGCATGTTGCGGTGTGCTGGTTGTCTGATACTTGCCTGTATGTGTGACATAGGCCATGTATGCATGTATGTGTGCAGGGACATCATGGTAATGCATGTGCGACCAGTGATGTGTGAACCACATGGTTGTTGCATGTGTTTAAATGCCACATGGGGAGCCCTATGCAGATGTTAGACATGAGAGCATGCCAGTCTCTGTTCCTGGACATGGGTGGGGGTGAGGGATGGGTGCTGATGGCAGGTACATATATGGTAGCCATGTCTGTGTGCCTGACCTGCGTGTCTGTGTCTTGTGCATGCCATGGATGCATGACACATGTGTGTGACAATGCACAGATTCACTGATGCAGCCTAGTTACCCTTGTATCCGCTGTGTTTGGGGTGTATGGGGCCAGATGGATGTGACTGAGGTGAAGTGTGTGCATGTGATAGGCATGACCCATGATGCATGTGAGTTCCATATCATTGTATGTTTAAAGAGTCCATTGGACATGTATGGAAATGTCCATGGCATGCACCATGCCTGTTACTGTGTGTGTTTCGCCTGGACTGACCCATGTGTTGTGGAGAGACATGATGGAAGTGTACTTTGACAGTGGTACTCATCTGCTATTGCTTCCTGTCTAGGGGACCATTGTACAGTACCCTGATGCTTGTTTTCTTTGTCTCCCTCTACGCAGCGGCTAGTGAAGAAGAGGGCGGAGACGGCGCTGTGGAGCAAGGCGGCGTGGATGCCCCCACGGCTGCAGCGGAAGGGGTGGGTGAGCCCCCACAGGGGCCTGCTACGGTGGAAGACGGTGAGGAGCCATCCAGGTTGGTGGTTTCCACAGAGGAGGAGGAGGCCGCCACAGGGGCACACATGGGGCCTGGTGGGGGCATCCCTGCTGGTGCAAGTGGTGCAGTCCAAGGGGCAGGGGCAGGAGGCAGCACAGGTCACCGTGGAGGGGCCTGTGCATGTCGCTGTCCCTGACCCTGTGAGTGCACCACCATGCACCAGCAGGGTTGCCCCGTCCCAGGCCCGTCCGCAGGTAGAGGGGATGTCCATGTCACCTGACTCCCCTCCAACTGCGGACGAGGGGACCCGTGTCCGTATGGAGAAGGTCCTGATTGGGGTTGCGATGCGCGCGGGTGCAATTCGTGATGACGTGCGTGCTTCCTGGGAGGAGCACGCACATCATCACGAAGAGCACCGTGCCGACGTGGCCCAATTGGGATCGTCCATGTTCGGGGGTTTCCTGCATGTGTCGGCCAATCTGGCGGCCCTCTCCTCCTCTGTGGAGGCTATACGCCAGTCGTTCTCCTTGCCGTCTTCCGGCCCAGATGCCACCAGGGCCCCCTGTGGACCTGCCCTGACCTATGCAGCCAGCTCGGTGGGGATCCAATCCCTGCCACAGTCGGGAGTCGGAGGTCAAGCAGGGGTGGACACCACAGCAACTGTACCCCAGCAAATGGAGGATGTGCCGGCATCATCAGGCAGGGCACGTGCACGACGGCGTCGGTGGATTCCATCAGCCTGGATGCCGTCGTGCTGGCAGAGGCAGTTGCGTCGGAGGCAGCAGCAGAGTCAACGTGGGAGGCATCATGGCTCGGGGCCTTCAACATCGGAGGGGCAGGCATCGGCCGGAGGGCAGGAAGACCAGGACAGGAAGTGTCTTCCGTGTGGCTGCGGTTGGGCCAGCAGATAGGTGCGGAGCGGCGGCGGGCAGAAGAGGAGCGGCTCACGATGGTCAGGGCGGAGAACTCCATGCGGAGGGCCCTGAGGCGGGCCGAGTGCCTCGAGGCAATCCGCAGGGGGTTGGAGGAGCAGATGGCGTCGTCCCTGCGGACCCTCAGGGCCATGGAACAGGACCGCCTCCGGGACATAGACGAGGAGTTTGATGATGCCCTGGCCCGGAACACTACGGAGTGAGCCGCTGGACTTGCCCGCCGCCTTTGTATATAGTTCTTTAGTTTTAGGTTTCCTTTGTTTATTCTTATGATTTGGAGTCGACGGACACAGCTCCACTTTTTGCTTTTTTGTTAGGGTTTTTAGTAGGTTTCCTTTGTTCAGTTGGGCTCATGGACCCTTGGATATTGTGTACATAGTTCTTCATTGGATTGTTTTATTTTTTAATTTTATTTTTTCTTCTCCATGGAGCAATGGTGTTTGGATTTTATTTTTTTTCTGTCGGATTGATTTCATTTTTAATGTGACTTTGAAGTACATTTGTTTTGGATTTTGTGTTTTTCATTTTTTGGGACGGACATGCACCTTTTCTTTTTTTCATTGGCATTGTAGTTTGTTTCATTTCATTTGCATTCATATTTTTTAAATACATTTTTGTTTTCATACTTCACTGTGTGGTATCATCTCATTGGTTTCAAGCATGTCATGTTGGGTGTTTTCAAATTCATTTGCAACCATTGTGTGTGACAAACATGGGTTCATTTGCTTTATGTACGTTGGGGGTGTAACATGTAATTTTCATTTCCATGTGGGTGAATGGGTTACTTGGTAGGGCCTTTTGGCTGTGGAGGCTGACCATTACGCACATGGTTGGTGATTGTGAGGACCTGGGTGCAGGGGGACATGAGTGGGGGCCTGGTGGGGGATGCCCATGGTGGCTGGGGGGTGGGGGTGGGTGGGAGACATGAGTGGGGGCCTGGTGGAGGGTGCCCCTGGATGCTGGGGGGTGGGGGTGGTGGGAGACATGAGTGGGGGCCTGGTGGAGGGTGCCCCTGCACTGCTGGGGGGTGGGGGTGGTGGGATACATGAGTGGGTGCCTGGTGGAGGCTGCCCCTGGATGCTGGGGGATGGGGGTGGTGGGAGACATGAGTGGGGGCCTGGTGGAGGGTGCCCCTGCACTGCTGGGGGGTGGGGGTGGTGGGAGACATGAGTGGGGGCCTGGTGGAGGCTGCCCCTGGTGGCTGGGGGGTGGGGGTGGTGGGAGAAATGAGTGGTGGCCTGGTGGAGGGTGCCCCTGCACTGCTGGGGGGTGGGGGTGGTGGGAGACATGAGTGGGGGCCTGGTGGAGGGTGCCCCTGCACTGCTGGGGGGTGGGGGTGGTGGGAGACATGAGTGTGGGCCTGGTGGAGGGTGCCCCTGCACTGCTGGGGGGTGGGGGTGGTGGGAGACATGAGTGGGGGCCTGGTGGGGGCTGCCCATGGTGGCTGGGGGGTGGGGGTGGGTGGGAGACATGAGTGGGGGCCTGGTGGGGGCTGCCCATGGTGGCTGAGGGGTGGGGGTGGGTGGGAGACATGAGTGGGGGCCTGGTGGGGGCTGCCCATGGTGGCTGGGGGGTGGGGGTTGGTGGGAGACATGAGTGGGGGCCTGGTGGAGGCTGCCCCTGGTGGCTGGGGGGTGGGGGTGGTGGGAGACATGAGTGGGGGCCTGGTGGAGGGTGCCCCTGCAGTGCTGGGGGGTGGGGGTGGTGGGAGACATGAGTGGGGGCCTGGTGGAGGGTGCCCCTGAACTGCTGGGGGGTGGGGGTGGTGGGAGACATGAGTGGGGGCCTGGTGGAGGGTGCCCCTGCACTGCTGGGGGGTGGGGGTGGTGGGAGACATGAGTGGGTGCCTGGTGGAGGCTGCCCCTGGTGGCGGGGGGTGGGGGTGATAGGGGCCATGAGTGGGGGCCTGGTGGAGGGTGCCCCTGGATTCTGGGGGGTGGGGTGCAGGGGGACATGAGTGGGGGCCTGGTGGAGGGTGCCCCTGGATGCTGGGGGGTGGGGGTGCTGGGTGACATAAGCAGGTGTGCAGGGTAGTCCCCTGCGGTGTGTGCTGCCTGCAGGGGCCGTGGAGGGTGTACAGGGAATACCTGGGAGCACACAGCCAAATCGCGTGTGGGACTTCCCGCGCACCCCTGAAATCCACGTACACGGCCAAATCGCGTGTGGAACTTCCCGCGCACCCCTGAAATCCACGTACCCTGACAAATTGCGTGTGGAACTTCCCGCGCACCCCTGAAATCCACGTACCCGGCCAAATCGTGTGTGGTACTTCCCGCGCACCCCTGAAATCCACGTACACGGCCAAATCGCGTGTGGAACTTCCCGCGCACCACTGAAATCCACGTACCATGACAAATCACGTGTGGAACTTCCCGCGCACCCCTGAAATCCACGTACCCGGCCAAATCGCATGTGGGACTTCCCGCGCACCCCTGAAATCCACGTACACGGCCAAATCGCGTGTGGAACTTCCCGCGCACCACTGAAATCCACGTACCATGACAAATCGCATGTGGAACTTCCTGCGCACCCCTGAAATCCACGTACCCGGCCAAATCGCGTGTGGGACTTCCCGCGCACCCCTGAAATCCACTTACATGGCCAAATCGCGTGTGGAACTTCCCGCGCACCCCTGAAATCCACGTACCCTGACAAATCGCGTGGTGAACTTCCCGCGCACCCCTGAAATCCACGTACCCGGCCAAATCGCGTGTGGAACTTCCCGTGCACCCCTGGAATCCACGTACATGGCCAAATCGCGTGTGGAACTTCCCGCGCACCCCTGTAATCCACGTACCCTGACAAATCGCGTGTGGAACTTCCCGCAAACCCCTGGAATTCACATGCCCTGCCAATTCGCGTGTGAGAGTTCCCGCGCACCCCGGTATACACGCACACGTATTTTTTGTCAGCGGGTTTCCGTGTTTGTGGGTACCCCTTTGCATGTCATTTTTCCTGGAGGGCCACAGTATGGGACATTCATCATGGCAGTATATAGGTGCTATTTGTTGGCGCGCCTTTTGGCGCACATTTCTTCCAGGCGCAGAGACGCTACCGCCTGCTTTCTTGTGGCGGTCGTGTTTGTGCCTGTGCGCTGGTTTGAGCGTGCGCTTTTTTGCCCTATTCTATTCCATTAATACGTGTTGTAGGCGAGCGTGTGGGCGTTCCGCGCACTTGTACCCTGTACTTCCCCCGTGACGCCCACATTTTGGCAAGTTGTTCCCCATTCCGAGTGTTACGCCCCATGTTCCGCCTACTTTTGTAGCGTGCGCCGCGCTATGTGCGGTTTTCGCTGTGGCCTGTGCGATTTTCGCTGTGACCTGGCGCACGCACTCAGATGTCCTGTGCGCCAACGTGCGCCACGCACTTTATTACCGCACATCCGATGGTTTTCTCGCGCACAGCCTTCCATGAATCGATGTGCGCTGCTTTTCGTGCGATTTTCGCACTTGCACTGCGATTTTCGCTATTCCACTGCGATTCGCACGTTTTTGGCCACTTGCGCCGCGCTAATTATTCCATGAATCGGCCTGCAAATGTCCACACAAATTAGTTCCACAGAATGTTGCTCTTTCAGAATGTATTCTCAAGACATACATTTTTCATCTACTCTTCGAAAGTGAACTAGCAAGTCTATGTTATGGAGTGACACACAAAACAGGCACTAACATTTTAAACATTTCTTCTACCCCAACTGCTTCAAAAGATAAACGACAAAGACTAAGTTTTGCAGTCAAGTATCACTAATCTCTTAGCAAACATGCATGATACAAAAGAATACTAGTTCTGACATCACACAGATGTGCGTTGTATGCTAGGGAACCTGGGCCCACACGCATGGTTTATTACAATAGGTTGTGCAGAGTATGCATGGGATGACTTGCATGACTTCTTATGCACTGCATACCAAATTAAATATGGAATAGATATAAAAACACCAGGAGAACTCTGTTCTCTTGACCCTGTCAATGTTTGAAGGTGCTATGACCATCGCTTCATTGCCATGCTACACTTTATCTGCAATGAAACTATCCCTCTGCTCAGAGAAGTGCAACACTTCCTTTGGAGAAAAGAATATTATACCAGAGGAGCACCACACATCCACATGCTTTTGTGGATAAAGGATGCTCCTAAATTTGGCCATCATACTGACACCATTGTTTGAAAGTTTATCAAAAAACGCATTACCTGCTACATCCCTTCAGAAACCACAGATAGTGACCTACATAGAGAAAGCTTATGCTTCCAAAAATGTAAGTGTGGCAAATACTGCTGACCTAGATACAAAAACAAAGGCAAATACTATACCAAATGTAGCTTTAGCTTCACTAGCCCAGTATGAAAAAAATGACAAGTAAATACATTGATGTCTTCTGTTAGACACAGCGTAAAAGGCAAATCCCCTAAAAATGCATACAACATTAAAAGGGACAAAGCATCCAGGTACATAAATGATTATGTTATGTTATGTTATTTTGCATTTATATAGCGCCTTATATACCATTGGTATGGTCTGAAGGCGCTGGTAGGTTGAACGCCCTTGGGAACAGAAGTTCAGGTCAGTAGAGAGAGTAGGGGGGAGTCAAAAAAGTGCGGGTGCGCACTATGTATGTGTGCAGCTGGTGCGAAAACAAGTGGTAGCTGCTTCTTAGCTGTAGGTGTGGTGGTTGAGAGATCAGGAGTATGTGTTCGCTCTGGTCGGCTTTATCCGGAACGAGAGTGGCTGCGTTAGGCCTGAGAAGAACGCCTGGCTGGGTGGTGAGAAACCAGCAATGTTTACTTAGAGTGATGTGGAGTAAGCGGGAGATGTAGATATGAGAACAGTTATACCGAATGGTGTCATAGTATCTCTGTGTTCTAGATGAGTGGTGGTGTAAGGGAGAGAGTAAGCGTGGGGTGTGGTGTGATGTATGTTTTCAAGAGTTTCCTTCATTCCAAGGCATGTTAAGTATCGTCCGTTGCACATAATCGTCCGTTCCTCATACTCGACCGCTCCACACATTCGTCCAGTCCGCACCCTATGTTTGGTTCGCACCCTCGTCCAGACCGCACACTCCGTCAGGTCTAGACACTTGTCGAGACTATATGCTTGTGTAGTTTATCCACTCGTCCAGTCTACATACTGGTCGGGGTAGGGCACTCGTTCAGTCCATAATCAGTCGTGCGCTCCCCACACTCATGTTCTCCCCACACTCATGCGTTCCCCACACTCATCTGCTCTCAAAATCATCCGCTTCTCAAAGTCATCCGCTCTCCACTCTCGTCCGCTCTCCACTCTCGTCAGCTCTCCACTCTCAAACCGCTCTCCGCACACTCACCCGATCTCCACTCTCACCCGATATCCACTCTCACCCGATCTCCGCTCTCACCCGATCTCCGCTCTCATCCGATCTCCGCTCTCACCCGATCTCCGCTCTCACCCGATCTCCATACTTATCCGCTCACCATAGTCCTCTACTCTCCACAGTCCTACGCTCTCTAGAGTTCTCCGCTCTCCACAGTCCTCCGCTCTCCACGGTCCTCCGCTCTCCACAGTCCTCCGCTCTTTTCGGTTCCTCATACTAAGCCGCTCTATACACTCAACCGTTTTCCGCACTCAACCGTACTCCGCGCTCAACCGCGCTCATCCGCTCCCCACAAATCGTCCGCTCACACACACTCATGCGCTCTCCACACTCATGCACTATCCGCACTCATGCACTATCCGCTCCCCACACTCATCCGCTCCCCACACTCATCCGCTCCCCAGACTCATCCGCTCTCCACGCTCATCCGCTCTCCACGCTCATCCGCTCTCCACGCTCATCCTTTCTTCACACTCACCCGCTCAACCACACTCACCCCCGCTCAACCACACTCACCCGCTCACCACACTCACCACACTCGCCCGCTCACCACACTCGCCCGCTCACCACACTCGCCCGCTCACCAAACTCGCCCGCTTTCCGCTCTCATCTGTACTACGCTCTCGCTCTCATCTGCACTACGCTCTCGCTCTCATCATCTCTCATCCGTTCTCCTCCGTTCTCATCCACTCTCCTCCGTTCTCATCCACTCTCCTCCGTTCTCATCCACTCTCCTGCGTTCTCATCCACTCTCCTCCGTTCTCATCCACTCTCCTCCGTTCTCATCCACTCTCCTCCGTTCTCATCCACTCTCCTCCGTTCTCATCTACTCTCCTCCATTCTCATCCACTCTCCTCCGTTCTCATCCACTCTCCTCCGTTCTCATCCACTCTCATCCGTTCTCATCCACTCTCATCCGTTCTCCACTCTCATCCGCTCTCCACACTCATCCGCTCTCCACACTCATCTGCTCTCCACACTCATCTGCTCTCCACACTCATCCGCTCTCCACACTCATCCGCTCTCCACACTCATCCGCTCTCCACACTCAACCGCTTTCCACACTCAACTGCTTTCCTCACTCAACCGCTTTCCACACTCAACCGCTTTCCACAACTCATCTGCTCTCCAGTCACATCCACATGCTTCCGTTTAGTGTAATTGGCCCTCATTACGACCCTGGCGGAAAGTGACTGACCAGACCGCCACAGCGTAAATAGTGTTTCCGCCATTGCACGAAGGAGCAAAGTGCGGCCCATTCCGACCCATCGGGCACGAGCACCACGGCATGGCGGAAGTGCAAAGTCCGCGATGGCGGAAATGACCCCAAACGGCCCACACCGCCGCCGTACGGCGCCCTAGGTGCAATACCGCCACCCATCACAGCGGACACCGCAGTGTGCGCCTACCGGAAAGTACGGTGACCGTAAATATACGGAAACGGAAGTAAAAACATGGGCCCGGAACGGGAAACATCCCGCCGTACACCTATAAAACCACAAAAACCACACAACCACTAAAAACACTACCCCGAGACACACCCCAACCCGTCATCCACCCTAGCGAAACCAAGAAAAATGGGAAAAGTAGCGAAGAAAGCGTGCGACCGCAAGCGGCAGGTCCACTTCTCCCGTGAGGAACTCACCGTGCTAACAGAGACCCTCCAGGAGAATGCTGCCGTCGTCTTCTCCACGCAAATGACCAGGACGGCACTTGCGAACAAGAAGGCCATATGGGCTCTGGTGGCACAGCGGGTAAGTGCGGTGGGGACCGCACCCCGCAACCCACAGCAATGCAGAAAGCGATGGGACGACCTGCGGATACGCGTCCGCAGCATACTCTCTGCCAACCGCAACATTGCCTCAGCCACCGGGGGAGGTCCTGAATCACCCATCAAGTTGACCCCCTGGGAAGAAATCTGTGCCTCCACCATCGGAATGGAGAGCATAGAGGGAGTCGGAGGGATGGAGAAAGGAGTGCAGACATCCGAAGATTCAGGTAGGTGGGCCAGATAAAACAATGCTAAATCCACAATGTCCAATCATGTGAAGTACCATGTGTCCACATAGTGCAACAGAAACACATGTCCAGGAGAACGTCCACACACATCGGCCTGATAGCGCACTCTAAAACTCACAATAAATACATAAATAATTAAAAACCCCTAAAACACCCACTACACGTGCAGCAGGCACACCCTAACTGCAGGCTGCCAAACAACTGCACCCTCACTCCACACACAAATGAAAGCACCTCCAAGGCCCCGACCCAAATCACCCTCAGGTACCACCCCAATGCATGTGATACAATGCCATTCCAATACCCACAGACCCATTAATAACCCTCGCCCTCCTTTACTCCACCACAGGGTCCGATCCGAACGACGAGCATCAGGACACCCCTACCAGCACACCTGCAAAGAGGGCCAAGACCAACGGCCAAAGACCCTCCACCTCAGCTGCACGCATCAAGACACGGCAGCAGCACAAATCAGGTGGCAGCACAGAGGAGGGAACATCAACAGGCACCCCAGCAGCCAGCATGCCCACAACACCACCACCACAGGTCCCCCCAATGGATGCCACAGAAGGCACTGCCTCTGGTGGCAGCAGCACCATAGGTGACACCCCATTGATGGCAGCATGCTCCGACACAGAAGACGGGGATGTCGAAGTCAGATCCATCCATGACCTGTCCCAATCCCCCTGTCTGTCCCATCCCGTACAACATGAGGATACCACGCAGGGGCACCCACAAGACGACGACTGGCCATCCCCCACAAGCCCTGTGGCAAGGCAACATGAGGTCAACTGCCCCTCTGTGACACCCCCGCAAATGGCCATGGCCCAGCAGAGGCAACAGTCCCTCGACCAGTTAATCGTGCAACAGCAGCAACTGGCCACGCTCCTCAAGGACCATGCCGATGAATGTGGGGGCACTAAGGCAGACATAGAAACATCAACTGAGACACTTAGGGCAGAAATGGAGAGGAGTACAGAGACACTAAGGGCACAAATGGAGAGTAGCACCGAGAGCCTGAGAGTCCAAATGGAGAGAAGCACCGAGAGCCTGAGGGGGGAACTGCATGCGACGTCCAAAGACGTATGTGCCGAACTTGCCGCAGTGCGCCGTGTGCTCACTGAGCTCTCACAAACCCTTAGGGACATGCATGGACGTGAGCAGGCAGAGACATCATCCGTTGCAAGTTCCGTCCAGGGCAGCCCCCAACGTAGATCTGGGAGGAACCTGCGCTCCACAGGCAGGGGTGCCCCTGATACCCGCAGAGGGGGCTTGCAATAGCGACAGCCCACTGACAATGAGCATCTTTGGACACTGGTGTTCGGGGGGGAGGTAGGAGGGTGGAGGGGGTGTGTTGGGCTCACTTGGGTGGCGGGTCGATAGGGTGTTCAACATGATATCACATATGCCATAAACAGTGCACGATCAACCAATGAGATGTGTGGACAATGATCTTTGTGTACTAGGCCATCATAGGCGTACAGTCCATATTGTGCATGTACCAGACACACACAGTGCCACGAGTCCCGTGTCCATGTATCAGCCACCAGGCGTGAGTGCTAGAAGCATGCATCAATGAGATGCTGACGAATGTCACGGCCCTCCGGTGCCTCGCAGACTCCTTGAGGTGCTGCCACATCCCCACCCTCATCATGACCATCATCAGGTGCTTGCAGTTCTGCGTCAGGGGGCATGGGCACATTTCTACGTACGCACATGTTGTGGAGCATGACACATGCCATGACCATCTTTGCAACCTTCTCATGGCGGTACAGGAGTGCCCCGCCAGACCTGCTGAGGCAGCGGAAACGAGTCTTCAGTAGGCCGAATGCCTGTTCAATGACTACACGGGTACGTGAGTGGGCATGGTTGTAGTCCTCCTCATGCTGGTCCCGTGGGTTCCGGACTGGTGTGAGGAGCCATCTCTTCAGTGGATACCCAGCATCACCTGTATGTGGACGATAAACGTATGATGTGGAATGCCATTGCTACGTACGCACACCCCCCCCCCTTCCTGCCAGGTCATTGCCGCATCACATACCCCACATCATCATGCATGAAATGAGACTCACCGAGTAGCCAGGATCTGTCCCCTGCGTGTCGCTCCATGTAGCGTGGTATAGTAGAGTTCCTCAAGACCATAGAATCATGGGTTCATCCAGGGAATCTGGCACAACAATGTGTAATGATCCTGTTGGAGTCACACACCATTTGTACATTCAGGGAATGAAATTGTTTTCGGTTGCGGTACTGGGCCTCCATGGCATGTGGGATGACCAATTCCACATGGGTGCAGTCGATGGCACCAATGCAACCCGGTATGCCGGCAAGTGCATGGAATCCCACTTTTGTGTTGGTAATTTCCTGCTCCGAGCGTGGTAGAGAGATGTAGTCGTCTGAGTGCTGCAGGAGGGCATCGAGCACTTTCAATAGTGTCCGTGAGAACAGTGGCTGAGAAATGCCATGCAACTGTCCGACTGTGTGCTGGTAGGTGCCTGTGGCCAGGAAGTGGAGTACAGACACCACCTTCAGTAGGGGTGGGATGGCGGTTGGGCTATCTATCATGCTGACAAGGTCAGCGTGTGTCATGTTGACAATGGCGGCTATGGTGTCCCGGTCCAAACGGTAGAGGGTGTGGATCTGCTCATCAGTGAGGTTGAACGGATGTGCTCGGAGGCGTGGGATTGCGGGCTGCCTGCGTGGTGGTAGTGGCTGTGCTGGCGGCCCTTGCTGGCCCTGCCTTGGCCTCCTCCTCCTCCTGCGTCTCCTCCGTGCGGCCGGTTGTAGTTGGTGTTCGTCTTCTTCTTGGAGTTGGAGTACTTTCAGTGCTATCAGGTCCCCCAGGGCCAACATCGCG
The DNA here is from genome assembly GCF_040938575.1 of Ambystoma mexicanum. Lineage (NCBI taxonomy): Eukaryota > Metazoa > Chordata > Amphibia > Caudata > Ambystomatidae > Ambystoma > Ambystoma mexicanum. The sequence goes on from NC_090936.1 coordinate 547,478,765, forward strand.
AGTCCTGCCGGTAGCATTTCGGAGTGGGTGTGGTTGTGGGAGGAGACTGGGTGTGCAATTTATGTGTTTTCAGGCTGTATGGCCTCCACCTGTGGTGATTCATTCCACCTGTGCAAGCTGCTCTCCCCTTCGGCCGAGCACGTCCCGCACACAACGCTGCAATTCGAGGAATGGCACCTTGCTATTGCAATCATGTATTTGTACCCGATGGCCGTGTAACATTTGTTGATATGTACATTCGGCTATGGTCCCATTGTTTCACATACAATCTTTGCAGTCGCGAACAGACTTGTGATGGGTCAGTGGAACGTAGTACTCGAGTAACGGTGGGCCCTCATGCATCACTGTACCGAGTTGCAACGACGGGCGGGGCGTCCCATTAGTGGGTGAAGGCAGTTGCCATTTTCACACACAGCCGCACTGGATGGATTAATTTGTGATTTCAAACGGCCACAGATGCCTTTTCGACGTGATGTTGCAAATGAGGAATTCGAAGGGCGGCGCTTTCGGTTTTCAGCTAGCGGCGAGGAGATGCCCACAGGTCTGACTGCAAATATAACGTTCTATTGTTCAATTTCCTTGAGACAGGGGCCATGGCGAGGATGCAATGATTGATATGAATAGTTTGGGGTGCGCAATAGCGACGTGGGCGATGAGGCCGGACGTTCCCAAATACATGTTACTTCACAACACTGGAATTACGGGCTGGGGCACTGTGGATTTTGCAGGCTGCATAACGCACAGACTCAATGGAAATTTCTAATGTTATGTGAGTAAATATTCAGGCGTTTTTATACCGGGATGAGGGAATGATGAATGGATGCATGGGCAGGTGATTTGATACAGAGTTTGCCATGTACAGGGCTTCTTGGAATCTATCCGCCTCCCCTGCGCTATGTGATGCAGGGCTGCCATAGTGGGACCATCGTCTATCTGGCCTTGTTGAGCCCTCCCTGTCTCGACGCGCCTTCAGACACTTGTGTCCATGCACGTTAACATTCCCATCTGATGGATTCTGTTTTGACAGACGCATGCACAGGTACACTCGTTTGTGATGGTGTTTACACCTCGATATAGATGGTTATGAGTCGCAAGTGGTTTTGGGGTGGTGATGATCCTTTGGAGTGGGCTAGCATGCATATGGCTGTGGATTTAGTGTGATCATTGAAGTGAGTTGTTCGAATGTAGTTCTGATGGCCATTCTGTTCTTTTTCTTTTCTTTTGGTTGACAGGTATCTCCTCCCCTTTTGCCACTGCCATCTGTATGCCACTCCTGCAGATGGCTTTTACTCCCGACACCTGCTGCTTCGTGTTAATCAGTGGAGCAGCATTACGATCTTATGGGACGATCGCCAATGGGCCACATGCCCTTACGCAGTACTAGTGGCTCGGAGCAACATTTCGGCCTTTCAGCTGGACTAGTGCCTCCCCATTGGGACGGCCCTGCGGTTCTGTGCGCTTCCATGTTGCCTTTTCGTACGTGAATGTGGCTCTGTGTACCATGATGGAACAGGGCGTCACACAAGTAGTAGCTGGTCATTCCTTGCGGATGCAGCCCACAATGGTGATATGTGTTTTGGAGTTCATGGACTAATGGCTGTATGGGCTTGGTGATTTTGTTGTGCATTAAATTTCTATTCTGATATGGGCCGTGTAGCGTTCTTCTTTGCGAGTGATGTGGCATATTCCTATTTGGGGAGCGATGTATTGTGAGGAGATCTGCATTGGGTTCCAGCTTCGGAGTTTAGTTGCGTGGTACTGTGCTGGGCGCGTTTGCCTACGAAGCCCAGTGAGGTCAGGGATGGGGGCTGCCAATATGACTGTTTGAATGTTGTCATGCTCAGGGGCGGGGGATTGGGTTTTGTGTAACAGATGCCGGTCAGCCAGGTGGACTGGTGGAATGATGTGATTTTCGGAATATTGCTGGTCACAGGTGCCTGTGTTTGCGTGCGTTTCTGGGGGGGGGACTGTGGTCATGTCCATTGGAATGGCTTCTGTATTCGTGCCATCTGTGCCCTGCAGCTCCCATTGGCCCCTCTTGTGATTCTTTTGTTCGTTGGCATGCATGGGTGACTTGTACATTTCACTGGTTGCATTGTGACTTCATTGCACCTACGGGGAGTTGTACTTTGTGGCCAGGGAGCGGTGTACAGGCACTCAGTGGGGCCGTTTACGGTTGATTCGCGATGCCGTACTTCTCACCATGGCGGAATGGTACTTTCCGCCATGCTTGATGGCGTTAGGTACATGTCCGCTAGGGTCGGAATTCGCGTACCCTTGCGCCATGGTGGTATTTACGGTTTGGCATGGCGCGCGCGCGCGTACTTGGTGCAGTTAGCGTTGGCGTTCACTACGGTGTCGCTAATGGCTTCGTACTTTGCGGTGACGGGTCATGCATTTCCGCCATCGTTTTCCGATTTCCGCCAGGGTCGTAATGAGGCCCATTGTCTGTTCTGTACGCTTCATCCGTTTAACTGTTTCATTTATGTCATTCACTGTATTCCCTTCTCATTCATTATGTCATTTTGATCGGTTCAGATTTCCTGAGTTTCTCAATGATTTATTCGTATTTTCTGTTTCATTGTTTTAATCTACTTTACTCGTTTAAGCCTGCTTGTCTTTCTAGTTTACATTCGAGTTTATTTAGCTGTCATTCTCGCTTCAGGTAGTTTGATGGGTCGGTATTATTGTGATGATGCTGGATTGGTTTTATGGGAAGAGCCAGGTTTTCAGTAGTTTGCGGAAGGACGTTAAGTCTTCAGTTAAGCGGATGTGGGGTGGGAGTGAGTTCCACAGGGTTGGAGCCAGTGCAGAGAATGATGATCCACCTAGCCTGACTGAGTTTGTCTTGGGAATTACTAGGAGGCCGGCTGAGCTTGATCTTAGGGTGCGGGTGGGATGATAAGGTATTAGTTTGTCTTGAAGATATTGCGGTCCAGTTTTATGCAGTGCTCGATGCGAGAGGCATAAGGTTTTGAAAGCTACCCTATGGGCTACAGGAAGCCAGTGCAGTGTTTTAAGGGCTGGGGATATGTGGTCTCTTGGACTGAGCGCAAGTAGTAATTTGGCCGCTGCGTTTTGTGCTCTTTGGAGTTTATTCAGTTGGTAGGTATGGATTCCGAGGTAAAGGGGGTTTCCGTAGTCCAGTCTGGATATAACGATTGATTGGACAGCGGAGACTCTGTTGGGAAATGAGAGGTATGGAAAGACGCGCCTTAGGTTTTTAAGGTGATGGTGGCAGGACTTTGAGACATTGTTGACTTGGCGCGAGAGTGTTAGGTCGGAGTCTAGGGTGCATCCAAGATTTTTTACTGTTTTGGAGGGTGTAGGTGAGTTGCCCATGGCGGGTGGCCAGGGTAGTGGGTGCGGAAGAAGGTCGGAGTTGCCGCAAACCATGATTTCTGTTTTGGAGGGGTTTAACAAGAGGTGGCTTTGGGTCATCCAGCGCTCTATGTTTACGAGGCAGGATGCCAGGTCGGGTTGGGAGTTGGGTTTCGAGTTCAGGAATTTTAGAATTAGTTGAGTGTCGTCAGCGTAGTTGTAACATAAGATGTTGTGTGAACGAATTATTGGTGGGAGGGTGATCAGGTAGAATTGAATAGGAGGGCGGATAGACATGCTCCTTGAGGGACTCCCGTGTTGACTGGTCGGGCTTGGGAGGTAAAGCTGGAGAGTGTCGTTATTTGGTGCCTGTCTTTGAGGAATGAAGCTATCCATTTAAGAGCGGTTCCACGAATTCCTAGCAAGTGGAGGCGGTCTAGGAGTATCGAGTGATTGATCGTGTCAAAGGCAGCGGATAGATCAAGAAGGATTAGAGCGGCACATCCCGCCGAGTCTGCTGTCATTTTAAGGTCGTCCCAGATCGAGGTTAAGGTGGTTTCAGTTCCGTGACGTGTTCTGAAACCCGATTGGGCGGGGTCAAGGAGATTGTTGGCTTCAACAAAGGCGTTTAGTTGGGAGTAGGCGGTTCGGTCAATAAGTTTGGCGAGGAATCTGGTGTTTGAGATTGGGCGGTAGTTTTTGGGTTCGAGAGGGTCGAGCAAGGGTTTTTTAATTAGAGGTTTGACGTGTACCATTTTGAATGCTTCGGGAAAAATACCGGAGGAAAGGGAGGCATTTATGATAGATCTTGCGTGTTCTCCTGCGCAGGTGGAGGCAAAGATTTCTTTAAGGGTTGTGGCTGGGCAGGGGTCCAGAGGGGATCCAGATGGTTTGCGGGCAGATAGAAGTTTGAGAAATTGTTCTGGTGATATTGGACTAAAGGATTCGAATGTTGGTTGAGTTGCGGTTGTAGTTGACGGGCTAGCTGGTACGGGTGGAGGATTGTCAATTGGTTGTAAGAGAGCCAGTTTGGTGTTTAGAGTTTTTGTCCTTTCAATAGCTGTGGTGTAAAAGTGGAGGGAGAGTGAGTCACACAATGATTGTGACGGGGTCGGGACGGTTGTATTACAAGTTGGATTGGAGAATTCGGAGATGATTTTGTGGAGTTCTTTGCTTGGGTTTTTGCAGTTTAGGATTCGGGTGTTGTAGTGGGCTTTTTAGCTTTCCGGATTTCAGCCTTGTACCGGTACAGGTGACGGGCCAAGGTGGTCCTGCTTTCGTGGGTTTTCTCATTTTGCCAATTGCGTTATAGGTATTTGTAGTGTCGTTTACTGGTCTTCAGCTCAGGAGTGAACCATCTGGGGAACGGGCCACGGCGGGTTGATGGTTTGCATGTAGGGGTGAGTCGCATCAGAGATGCGTTGAGCCATGAGTCAAAGGCTTCAGGTGTTAGTTGGTTTTTAGGGTGGCAGGTGGGCGGTGGGGACTGGAGGAGTGCCTCGGCTAGGTCAGGGGTGATTATTAGTTTTTTCCAGCATTTGCGTAGGATCGGAGGTTCAGATGCGGATACGGGAAGGGGGCCGGGTGCGGGGATGGCAAACGAGAGAATGAAGTGATCGGACCAGATGATAGGAGTTGGGGGCTTTAACTGAATCTGGGTGTCGGAGCTAAAGATGGCATCGAGAGTGTGTCCTTTAAAATGAGTCGGTCCATTTATGTGGGGTTGGAGATTAATTGCATCTAGACCGTCGATTAGGGTGTGTGTCATAGGATTGGTGGGGATGTCGAGCCATATGTTAAAGTCTCCGAGAAGGATGAGGTTGGGATGGTTTATTTGGAGGGTGGCAATAGAGTCGCAAAGGTTGTTTGCAAAATGTCTATCGTAGCCAGGGGGCCTGTAGATTATTAGGAAGGTGAGTGAGAGCGACGGGGAGAGGGATAGTTTAACGAGGAGAGATTCGCAGGATGGAATGGAGGGTTGGTTGTCCATGATTGAGGCGCGGAAGAGAGATTTAAAGACAAATGCTACCCCCCCTCCTCTGGACGGACGGTTCAGTGGGATGAGGCAGTAGTCGGGCGGAAAGGCTTCATTTGCGATTGGGCTGAAGTCATCAGAGAACCAGGTTTCAGTGATGAAAACTAGGTCAGGTTTGACAGAGGTGAGGAGGTCAAAGATGCAATGTCTGTTTTTTGCTACAGAGCGGGCGTTAAATAGGATACAGTTCACATCGGCAGGGAAGGTTGGTTTTGGTGCTGGAGCGGGATGGGGCGGAGGGGGAGAGAGTAGCGGGAGAGGGGTAGGGTTGGTGGTGCTAGGGAAGAGTGGGCGAGCCGAGAGTTTTGCAGGCTTCGTGCGGGGTTGGGTGGATGTGTGTGATGGGATGATCGGGATTGGGGTGGGGGATTTGAGGATGGGGGGAGGGCGGTTGGGAGTTTCGGTTGTGGTGAAATCGAGGGCGAGGGGTTTCAGGAAGGGCGAGGCCATGGGGGAGGGAGGGATTGTGGGAGAGAGGTGGTGGGTCGAGACAAGGGGGGCGAGGAGAGCAGAGAGGTAGAGGGGGACCAGGAACGCTTCCTCTTTAGTTTCTTTGCTGCGATTGGCGTGAGAGAGAGGGTAGGAGGGTCAGAGGGGGAGAGAGAGGCGGCTTCGGTTCTTGCTAGGGCTAGGCGCGCAGTTTTTTAGGGAGGGGAAAGGGTGCAGTCGGCTGGGGAAGGTGGCAGGTGTATGATGGCGAGGCGGGGGGTGGATGGTTGCAGGGTGGGGTGTGGTAGTGGGGAGAGCGGGCGTGGGCAGTGCTGGCGGGTCGGCGGTGGGGTTCAGGAGATGAGTGGTCTTGGGATGGGTGGCACGCCATCGTGCCCCCCTGGCTTGCTGTTTGGAGAGGGTGCTGGCAGGGATTGTGGAGGAGGGTGGGTTGTCTTGGGAGCGGGGGGGCGAGGGAGGGCAGATCGGAGAGTGGAGGAGGTTCATGGGAGTCGTTTCTGACAGGCATTGGTGGAGTTGGTGCGCTCATGATTGGTGTGCAATTGGGTTCACTTCTAAATGCAGGTGGGAGACGATTCTAAGTTCGACTTTCACAGAGAGGCTCTTGGGCGTGACTTCTAAATGTGATTGGGTGCACTTCTAACTGTAGGTGGGAGCAATTCTAAATTCAACTTTCTAAGGGAGGGTATAGGGTACAGATCTAGGTGCGGGAACAGTTCTAAATTCAACTTTCACAGAGAGGCTATTGGGCGCAGCTTCTAAATGGATTTGGGTACACTTCTAAATGCCGTTGGGTACGTTTCTAAATGCAAGTTGGACCAATTCTAGAATCAGCTTTCTCAGAGAGGCTGCACGGTACACTTCAAATGTGTGTGGGAACAATTCTCAATCGATTTTCTCAGAGAGGCTATTAGGCGCAACTACTAAATGCAATGGTGTACACTTCGAAATGCAATTGGGTACACTTCTAAATGCACGTGGGAGCAATTCTAATGGAGGAGGGAACATCTAAATTCAACTTTCTCAGAGAGGTTATTGGGTACACTTCAAATGTGAGTGGGAACAATTCTCGTTCAACTTTCTCAGAGAGGCTATCCGGCGCGACTACTAAATGCAATTGGGTACACTTCTAAAATGCTGTTGTGTATACTTCTAAATGCAGGTAGGAACACTTCTAAATTCAACTTTCACAGAGAGGCTATTGGGCGCAGCTTCTAACTGGAATTGGGTACACTTCTAAATGCCGTTGGGTACATTTCTAAATGCAAGTTGGACCAATTCTAGATTTAGCTTTCTCAGAGAGGCTGCTGGGTACACTTCAAATGTGAGTGGGAACAATCCTAAATCATCTTTCTCAGAGAGGCTATCAGGTGCTATTACTACATGCAATTGCGTACACTTCTAAATGCGATTGGGTACACTTCAAAATGCAATTGGGAATATTTCTATATGCAATTGGGAACACTTCTCAATTCCGCTTTCTCAGGGCGGTTATTGGGTACACTTCAAATGTGAGTGGGAACAATTCTCATTCAGCTTTCTCAGAGAGGCTATTTGGCGCAACTTTGAATGCTATTGGGTACACTTTTAAATGCAGGTGGGAACAATTCTAAATGCAATTGGGTACACTTCTAAATGCAATTGGGTACACTTCTAAATGCAATTGGGAATACTTCTAAATGCAAAAGGGGACACTTCTCAATTCAACTTTCTCATGCAGGTTATTGGGCGCAACTTTTAAATGCAATTGGGTACACTTCTAAACGCAATTGGGAATATTTCTATATGCAATTGGGAACACTTCTCAATTCAGCTTTCACAGGGAGGTTATTGGGTACACTTCAAATCTGAGTGGGAACAATTCTCGCTCAACTTTCTCAGAGAGGCTATCCGGCGCGACTACTAAATGCAATTGGGTACACTTCTAAATGCAATTGGGAATACTTCTAAATGCAATTGGGAATACTTCTAAATGCAATTGGGTACACTTCTAAATGCAATTGGGTACACTTCTAAACGCAATTGGGAATATTTCTATATGCAATTGGGAACACTTCTCAATTCAGCTTTCTCAGGGAGGTTATTGGGTACACTTCAAATGTGAGTGGGAACAATTCTCATTCAACTTTCTCAGAGAGGCTATTTGGCGCAACTTTGAATGCAATTGGGTGCACTTCTAAATGCAGGTGGGAACAATTCTAAATTCAACTTTCTCAGAGAGGTTGTTGGGTACACTTCAAATGTGAGTGGGAACAATTCTCGTTCAACTTTCTCAGAGAGGCTATCCGGCGCGACTACTAAATGCAATTGGGTACACTTCTAAATGCAATTGGGAATACTTCTAAATGCAATTGGGTACACTTCTAAATGCAGGTGGGAGCAATTCTAATGGAGGAGGGAGCAGTTCTAAATTCAACTTTCTCAGAGAGGTTATTGGGTACACTTCAAATGTGAGTGGGAACAATTCTCGTTCAACTTTCTCAGAGAGGTTATCCGGCGCGACTACTAAATGCAATTGGGTACACTTCTAAAATGCTGTTGGGTATACTTCTAAATGCAGATAGGAACACTTCTAAATTCAACTTTCACAGAGAGGCTATTGGGCGCAGCTTCTAACTGGAATTGGGTACACTTCTAAATGCCGTTGGGTACATTTCTAAATGCAAGTTGGACCAATTCTAGATTTAGCTTTCTCAGAGAGGCTATTTGGCGCAACTTTGAATGCGATTGGGTACACTTTTAAATGCAGGTGGGAACAATTCTAAATGCAATTGGGTACACTTCTAAATGCAATTGGGTACACTTCTAAATGCAATTGGGAATATTTCTGTATGCAATTGGGAACACTTCTCAATTCAGCTTTCTCAGGGAGGTTATTGGGTACACTTAAAATGTGAGTGGGAACAATTCTCATTCAACTTTCTCAGAGAGGCTATTTGGCGCAACTTTGAATGCAATGGGGTGCACTTCTAAATGCAGGTGGGAACAATTCTAAATTCAACTTTCTCAGAGAGGTTGTTGGGTACACTTCAAATATGAGTGGGAACAATTCTCATTCAACTTTCTCAGAGAGGCTATTTGGCGCAACTTTGAATGCAATTGGGTGCACTTCTAAATGCAGGTGGGAACAATTCTAAATTCAACTTTCTCAGAGAGGTTGTTGGGTACACTTCAAATGTGAGTGGGAACAATTCTCATTCAACTTTCTCAGAGAGGCTATTTGGCACAACTTTGAATGCTATCAGGTACACTTTTAAATGCAATTGGGAATACTTCTAAATGCAATTGGGTACACTTCTCAATTCAAATTTCTCAGGGAGGTTATTGGGCGCATTAATTACGTTGTTGATGCTGCGTTAGAGGAGTGGTAGGGTAGTATGGCCTGAAGTAGTTGCTTCTGGCCCTGCCCTTGCCACACTTACTTGTTGTTGGCTTCTGCTTCTCCTGCGGATACCTGCAGATACGATCTGGAGTCGTCCTTTGCCTCGGGTCCTTCGCCGTAGGGCTGCCAGGCAGAGGGCTGCCTTGGGAGCTGCAGTAATGGCCTGGGAATGGAGGCCAGATGGCCAATCGGAAGGGTTGTGGGCGGGTCGGGAGGCGGACCAGGACGCAGGAGCGGCAGGGAGGAGAGCACGGGCCGGTAGGCTCTGTTGCTGTGTGCTCGTGAGCCAATCAGGGCCAAGGAGGAAGCGGTCCGGCCAATCAGGGGAGGAGGGAGGCGGGAGGAGGGACAAACACGGAAGGGAGAGGGTCTAGGGCAGGGAGGGCTGAAACGGGGTGGAAGCGGGCTGGGCACAGGGTTACAAAGGGTCTGGGGCACCAGGAATTCGGCCCAAGAGGGTCTTAGCAGGCCAATGCAGCACTCACCGAAGGGCAGGAACAATGTGGCCTACACGAGTCGAGCGCGGGCCGGTAGGCTCTGTTGCTGTGTGCTCGTGAGCCAATCAGGGCCAAGGAGGAAGCGGTCCGGCCAATCAGGGGAGGAGGGAGGCGGGAGGAGGGACAAACACGGAAGGGAGAGGGTCTAGGGCAGGGAGGGCTGAAACGGGGTGGAAGCGGGCTGGGCACAGGGTTACAAAGGGTCTGGGGCACCAGGAATTCGGCCCAAGAGGGTCTTAGCAGGCCAATGCAGCACTCACCGAAGGGCAGGAACAAAGTGGCCTACACGAGTCCAGCGCAGGCCGGTAGGCTCTGTTGCTGTGTGCTCGTGAGCCAATCAGGGCCAAGGAGGAAGCGGTCCGGCCAATCAGGGGAGGAGGGAGGCGGGAGGAGGGACAAACACGGAAGGGAAAGGGTCTAGGGCAGGGAGGGCTGAAACGGTGTGGAAGCGGGCTGGGCACAGGGTTACAAAGGGTCTGGGGCACCAGGAATTCGGCCCAAGAGGGTCTTAGCAGGCCAATGCAGCACTCACCGAAGGGCAGGAACAAAGTACATTCCACTGCACTTGCAAGATGTGCCACAGCCTATCCCGCCAAAGCTGAGAAAACAGAACAAAAAGACCTCTGGGATGACATACCACTGACAAAACACTATCATAAAAAATATACAGCTTCAGAATAAAAATGCTCTCCCATAGATTATGTGGTGCTATGAAGTTGCAGACCATATAACAGGTACAGCCTTATATGGAAAATCTGAACACATTGTCTGGCTGAACCTTGGTCATGCTTCATCCCGAAAAAGAGTACTAAAAGAGATAGAAACCGTAGCCACAAATGATTCCACCAGTCAGGAAATTTTTGAAGAAAATAATTTAATTGGCACATACTACCCAAAAATAATTACTGCTTTGGAAAACAAACCTACACATACAAAAAAATAATGTAACACCAAATGAGACATCTGGAAAATATTCACTCTCAACTTGTGAAGGAAGCCTAGTTAAACTCACCAAACTCAGTCTAATTAATCTTAGAAAGTTATTGTTTAAATCTCCACAATATAGGGAACTCCCTGCTCCAACTATTTTAACATTGGAGAAAAGAACAAGAATGTTTAGGTAACTATGACTCATTTGAAACTGCATTCAAAGCAAATGAAAATAGTAGAACAAATAAAAATTTCAAACAATACAAATACATTTCGGAACACCAACAAGAGGAAAAGAATGGGAACAAATAGACTATTGGGGGCAGTCAACAGTCCCTTACAGGAAGCCAAGAACCACTTGCTTAAAGAACCACTGATTCTAAATGAAGCAGGAATAGCCATGACTGAGGTGGAAAATTCCATGTATCAATATAAACAATCTGAGAAAGACTTGTCAGTGCTGGAATCACAGTTAAATGGTGAATAACTCGCCATTTATCCAGAAGAAGAGACTGAACATGGTTTTAAACATGAAACTAAAACCTGTAGCTGTAAAAACTATAAACCTATATTCCTGTTTGATAGAGAAACTGGTTCAGGTAAAACATTCTTAATTAAAATAATCAGCAAATGTGTACAAAACTTAACAATTCTGCAACCTTTCGGCTGTAGTAACAGCTCCACAGGTTTAGCTGCCTAGAACATAGGAGGTGTAACTTTACAATGGCTACTGCTCCTCCCCGTAGAACACTTAAACAAATTAGAATACTACAGGCGATCACCAGAAGCTGCTAATGAAGTACTCAGAATTCTGAAACAAATGATAGGGCACCTGGGAAATGAAGTAAACATGGTTTCCAACCTCATGTTGGCATTAATTAATCTAAGAATGCGAGAAACCCTAAAACGCAACTACGAAAAACCGATTAGAGTAAAATATGTTTTTGTTTTTGAACACCTCCTATAGTTAACACCAGTGAAAGGTCAACCTATACTCAAAACATTATGACACAAACAAAGCCACAATACCCTTGGCAGTATTGAAAATGTTAATCTATGGCAACAATTTCACTGCCATACAACCACAAAACTGTCAACTACAAAGTCAACTGCACGTCCATCAGAAAACAAAGACACAAATGTCTCTTCTCCAAAAAAATCTGCAAGCCCATCAAACGATACATAAACGGAACTCTCTGGTTCATTTCACAACTGGAGTAAATTGTGATGCAAATGTAACAATGAATCTTCTCTTGCGATTGCCACCAATTGTTCACAACATTTACTTAAACGGCTCAGACCTTTTGTGTTTGCAAATGCTCGTCCTTCAAAGAAATGTCACAAAATAATCCCAACAACACTTACAGTGTCTCAACTGTAAGGCAAGAATTGGACAACTGTGCAGGAATGGTAAGATTTACCATAAACCCGTATCTCCACGGCATCAAACAAGACAACCACACTTTTCAATGTCTGCATGGAACTGGCCAATCATGCAGCAGCCTCTTCTATTGTCACACCTGCCCAGATCCTTTGCTCGGCCCTGGCTGCACACTTCATCACAAAAACCCAAGACATCCTTTCTCCCTCTATTCTACACCACAGCACACACCAACACCAGAGCCTCCCTTGGCGACCCCTCCACTTATCCTCTTTTCTCTCTCACCCATCACACCTGATGAGATCATCATACAAGTCCGATCTATGAAGCCTTCATCCAAACAGGTGGACCCTTGCCCCTCTAAAACTATTAAAGACAATATTGACTCCCTCGCCCTAGCCTTGGCTGATCTCTGCAATCTTTCTTTGTCCACTGGAATTTTTCCAACTGCCCTTAAGCACTTCCCTTATGCACCCTCTGCTCAAGCAAACATTCTGCTGACCCCTCCTTTCCAGCAAACTACTGCCCTATCTCCATCCCTCCTTTCCCGGGCAAACTCCTGGATAGGTTGGCTATCTCTCAGCTGACCCTCCGCACTGAATCTATTGGTTGCTTGCATGATCATCAGTTTGGCTTTAGTGCATCCAGAGGCACAGAAAATGTTTTTCTGAACCCCTGTGAAGACCTGGTCTCAAATCTTGACACTAACACTCCCTCTGTCATCATTCTCCTTCACCTCTCCTCTGCCTTTGACACGGTTAACCACAACATCCTGATTGCACATCTCCATGACACCCTGGGAAGCATAGGAAAGGCTCTGGTGTGGTTAACCTCCTTTCTCTCTGACCGCCCATCTCAGGTCGAACTCAGAACCTTTCTCCTGACTATAGCTCTATCAACCTGTGGCATCCCCAGGGATCTAACCTATCCCCCTGGTTCTTCAACGTCTATATGACAGCCCTGGCATGTGTGATTGCCACTTTCACCTCTGACTTCCAGTGTTACACAGGTGGCACACTAATATCCTTCAGGCTACCCTCAGCCGCCAATTCCTTCTAGCTCATATCTGACTGTTTGTCCGCTATTCAGTCAGGGTGTGCTGCAAACGACCTCTGCCTCATCTTCAGTAAGACTGAGATCATTCACATTGGGAATGAAGCTCCCACTTTCCCACTCTCACTCTGGCTGGCCTCCCTAGGCATTGCGCCCGCTCCCACATGCGTGGCAAAAAACCATGGGGTAATTTTTGCGTCCACTCTCTCCTTCTCCTCTCACATTTCAGACATCTCTAAAAAGTCTAACTATTAGCTACACCTCCTCACAGGTACTCAGACTTTTCTCACTTCGCTCCAGTGGCTCACTGTCTCCAGAGCCCTGGTTCTCTCTAGGCTGGACTATTGCAACAGCCTCTTCCTCAGTCTTGCTTCTTCTGCCCTGCGCCCTTTGCAACTCATCCAGAACAGAACTGCAAGACTTATCCTTGGCCTCAAGCCCAGGGACTGCATCTCTCTGGCACTGAAATACCTTCACTGGCTCCATGTGGCTGCAAGGATCTAGTTCAAGACCCTCTGCATTTTCCACATGGCTTTCTGGGGCCTGGGACCTACCTACATGCAACGCTGCCCTCCTAAATACTGTCCCTTACGAGCCCTCCACTCATCTACCTCCAACCTTCTGCAAGTGAGCACATTCTCCAAGCAGATATTTGGAGGGAGATCCTTATCCTTAGCAGGTGCCACAGTCTGGTATAGCCTCCCTGCCACCCTCCATCTAGAGCCTGCTCTTCTTATGTTCAGGAAACTCCTCAAGACCTTCCTCTTCTCAACTCCCTTCTCTCTCCCTCTACCCTGCTAACCTAGCTCTCTGTTCTTTCCTTCTCTCCCTCCTCTTACTATACAGCTTTCTGACTGGCTGACTGGTGTACCTCAAAGTCTCACAGGTTCCGGCCACCCCTGCCAGTCCTCTTTTGCATTTGCCTTAAGGCCCGACACCCCACCCACCCTAACTGCACTTAAGAAATAACCCAAGAGACTGGCTCTCTCTGTGCTTATCCCAGTCTTCACCGAAAGGGTCCTCTTGGACCTCCCCCTGCCTGGGACCATGTGTGCACTTGCATGATCCGTACGCACCGTGCCTGAAAATCACCTGTCTGTTCTCCCTTATCTTCACCCTTTAATTTTACTGGTAAAACTCCAGAATCACTGTCAGGCCTATTTGCTGCATCTCAACTGTTAAATGTATTTTACACACTTGCTCTGCCTGTGCATACTATTATCATCTCAGAATTTCAAGGGCTCTGAGCGACTGTTGTTTTTCCCCATGTTCCCACCCTCCTTGAGCGCTTTGAAACACTTGCCTGTGTAAAGGTGCTTTATAAATAAACAATACCATACCAATACCATAAACACACAGGAAGATCCACAAGAATTCTTAATGTACTTAGTGCAAGAACTGGAAACCAAAAACATCCCTATGAATGAAATCTTCCAAATTTCATACACGTGGAAACATACATGCACTCTCTGCAACTATGTTTAACAAGACCCCATACATAAAGAATGATTTGTTTATGTATCCATACAACATTCTGAATCCATTGCATTTCACCAGCTTCTACAAAATGCAAATCATGGCATATTATTCCCTTTTTGCAACCCAGACAATCGTTCCACTATACAAATACACTAATATAGACATAGCCAATATGCCATACTAATGCTTCTAAGGTACAATGTAGATGGCACCAAAAATAACTTTAAGCAGACAGTCTTCTCACACGGCTAAGTATCTCTTGGAAAGAAAACCTTCAGAAAAGTAGGTATAGTATATCACACTGGTACCACAACCACTTCAGGGCACTACACTGAATATGTAATATGTAAAAAAAGAAGTGGTTGGTTTGAATGTAACAATATCTTTGTTACTCCAAAACATATGTTACCAGCAAATTTAACAAATGCCTACTTAATATTCCTTCAACCCAAATTTAGTCACTAAACTATAGCACAATTAACAGTTACAATACACCAACAGTTATCTAAGTACTTGAAAAGTACCCTTCATTCCAAAACACTTCAAATATGCCATCTCATTTCGTATACAACAAAACATCTTCTATATTCAAATGTAGTTAGAATTTGCCAACAGGTATCTAACTACTTCAAGCATTGCCTTATTAACAACATACTTCAAACAAACATACTATCACACTTACACTCACCTCAAATAATTGTAGTCATTTTTCCCAATGACTAAATGAATATGTAATGTCAATACAACAGCAGTGTGCCATAAACTAATGTTGTACCTAACATAGTACTTAGAATGCACTGTTTATGAGGGTCTAAAAAATGTTTATGTAAAATTGTATGCAACTAAAGCTTTTAAACTATCCTGCTTAACACATTGCACTGTTATTTGGGGAGACTATAACCCTGTCTGTATAAGCTACTGTTGTCCTGGATTTATTGCGTTAAAGTAAAGGGACAATAACTGCTTCTTTGAAGCTTCCAGGCAGTGGCCCCTTCTCAAACACTTCATTAAACATTTCTAACATCACCGGTGCAAGGTTTTATGCATATTCTTCATAGAATTCACTTGGCAGTCCATCCATGCCTTGGGGTTTCCCCATAGGTTATGTCCTGATTGTATCAAAAAACAGAAAATATGTGTCCAGAGAAAAGTATATTTAGAAAAAGTTTATCAACATGTATTTAAGGTGATACAACAATTAAAGACTAGTGAATAAATCACAGAAAATTATTATACACTGATAATTTTAACATAGCAAAACAGCAGCAACAATCTGCCAAAAATCTGCTAAAACATCACACTCATACTTCACATACATGGTGCATTCATTCACACGCAACTCATCATACCGTGGCATACATCCAAAGTTCTAAAAGAAACAAAAAACATGCTAAGAACAACTGGGGAAAAGGAATTCATGACTAGTCCCCATAATGACACACATTATTGCAATGTTTACAAACAATAGAAATAATTCATAGACAATCTATTGTCAGGGTGGATTGGAAAAACAAATGCAAAGATCACATCCCTGTAGAATTTATCTCTCAACCTGTTTCGACGTGTAGTGGTGGTTAACTGAACATCTTCCTCAGGAGGTAGGTGTAACCATTCTGATGAAAATCTAGCTGCTGCAACAACCTATGCAGTGTAATATGGCCAGTCACGCCAAACAATACAGGACTCAGACTTGACCTGGAGGGCACCCCATGCAATTTAAGGAGATCCAAAGCTGCATGTGTTCGAAAAATGAAGAGGCAGCACAACTTGAGCATTCAAGGTCGACTGCGAATCACAGCAGAACGGTGCCATCTAATGCAATTGACCAGCAAAGAGGGAGAACAGATGGTGATCTCTTCGTTGCTAGCTGATTGTGAATTTGAAACACTACACATGCGTGTAGGGACGTACACGGAATGGCTGGCTACGTCCTGAATGTAGCCAGTATCTCCTCTATTGTTATAGGGGCATAAAATGATCTTGGCGCTTCCTCATTAATCCTTGGCAGCTGAATCAAATCTAGGGCCTCCTGCAATTCTGGGAATTGTGGCAGCGCTGCTTTTGCATTGAGGTTACTGTAATATTCATAAAAGATTGTATTTACCTCCATCTGTGTGCTACAGAGAAGGCTTCGACTATTACTAACCAAGCAGATAATATCCTGTGCAGTGTCACTCTTGTATAGCCATGCTAGGAGCCTCCCAGGTTTATCTCTGCGTGATGCCTTTCTACATATCGTGTATAGTTGAGAATTTCCCCAATCTGTGCCAGCACATTATGCAGTTTTGCCTTAGTTCTATTTCTCTACGATGTCTTTGCCTATTTTGCTGTTTCGTTTTTCTATGGCTTCTTTTCCACCTTTTCCAGCCTTCCATTCAATTCTGCTTGTAAGCCCCCCTGATTTAGCTATCGCTTCCCCCTAACAACCACCTTAAATGCCTCGCATAATGTACCTATTGACTCCACACTACCAGTGTTCTGACTAAAGTACTCTTTTATGCACCTTTTTATTTGTGTTCTAAACGCTGCATCTCGCAGGGAATGATTTCTCAATACTGTGTCAGGACAGGTGTTGTGGGGGTGCTTTTCACCATGTGAGTATTAATGTAGCATGATCTGACAAGACTTGCCCTTTATTGTTGTGTTGTTTGTATTGTTTATTTATTTATATAGTGCGCCGGGCCCTCGGGCAACTGGGTGCTTGCATACATTTAGCTTACAGGTACTTGTGGCATAAAGATACAGTTTAAAAAAGGGTAAAAAGTAGGTGTTTATATGTCGCCTCAATAATTTCTCCGATTGTTTCTATGTCCGAAATAAAATAATATAGTCTAGTGTGCACTCCATGCGGAGCAGAGTAGTGCGAATAGTCTTATTTTTCGGGGGAGCTTGTCCTCCATATATTGGCTAATGCAAAGGAGTGTAGCAAGGTATTTAGGACTTTTGCTGGCATGGCTGGCTTTTTGAATTTCTCATCCAATCTGTCCAATACCGGATCAAGCGTGCAGTTGAGATCTCCACCACATATTAACACCCTATTTCTGTAGGTCCCAATTTTAGAGTACCAAAAGAAGGAAGTGTCATCCTGGTTTGGTGCATAAGTATCAATGATGCATATTTCTCGGTTTTCCAGCCTGTCATAAATCAGTGCTATTCTACCTGTGGCATCTACTTCTGTCTGTCGTATTTGAAGGATATTGTAGAGGAAATCCAGGGCAGGATCCCACTAGATTGTGCTGAGTATGTTGAACCCATCACAACCCCCCCTCCATTTGTTTGCTAACGTGTTTTGTTTCTCTAGTGTGAGGTGCATTTCGTGTATTACGGCTACGTCTGTTTTTTGCTTGCACAAATATGTTAGGACCCTGTTACTCTTGATATAGCAATTAAGTCCTCGAATGTTGCAGGTCACTATTCTAACATTCTTCGGCATATCTACTAATAGTGGCATTACCCACAGTCTTCTTTTGTAGGATCCTGTCAAGCTTTACATTCAGGGACGTAGCACCTACGCTTCCATATGTATGGGATGATTGTGTGTCAACAAAGGCCTTGACTTTAACTGTACCTCCCTGCCCTCCCTCATCCCCCCAACTTCTCAACTTTGAACCATAACCCAGTTCTGCTTAGCATGCTCAGGCCTCCCAGCTTCCTGCATGCCACCTACCAAGTTCTGCCCTCTGGTATTGGTGTGCAAAGAGTCGATACTTTCTAACTAGTACCTTGGATTGCTATTGCTGAAGGGTAGTCGTAGCAGTGCCTTCTGTGATATATGAACGTCTGTGTGATGACTATTGTCCCTCCTGCTTTACCATGCACTACATCATGAATGCAATACTAGCATATTTGTCTTGTGTCATTTTGTGCATTCCGTTTATTGTTGTTAGCTAGTTTGATATTGTTTAGGTTGATTTGCGGACCCTGTAGGTGAAGGTACCCTTGAGTAGTGATATCCATGTGGGAGCTCTCAGGTCTCACACGCCTGTTCTGCGTGCCTGCTTCCTCTGATGTCACTGCAATCCGCTCCCTGTCCATCCAGTCATGGGTCACATCAGGGCTATTGAAAAATAAAGAGCGGCTGTTTCGCAAAACTTTCAACTGGGCTGGTGAAGTGAGGATATACTTAAGGCCAGCTTTCCACAGTCTCTCTTTAGTGGAGCAGCCGAATTGGGCTCTGCATCTTTGCACTTGGGTAGTATAGTCTGGGTAGACTGCCAACTTGCAACTTGGCTGAGGCCCTTTGCATAGTGCTGCCTGATCTCAATAATGCCAATATGTTTTCTATGTCCTTGTTGTTGAGTAATTAAGCTACTATCGACCTCTGGGGCACGCCCAGTGGTCGTCTCTTGGTTAGCGTCCTGTATGCCTGCTCTATTGCAAAGCCCTGTGTTAAATTGCCTGGTCCTACTTCTTGTAATAGTAAGTTCTCTACGTAGATTGTAGGGTCTGCCCCTTCCATTTCTTCTGGCAGCCCTATGATCCTGATATTCTTCCTACATGCCCTGCCTTCGGCATCTTCTGTCCTGTCTTCCAGCAATTGCACTTTCTGCTGCAGTGTTTGTACTTCGGCCTGCCCTGTATTCATTGCTTTAGTATTGTCTTTGACTTGATTT
The DNA here is from genome assembly GCF_040938575.1 of Ambystoma mexicanum. Classification (NCBI taxonomy): domain Eukaryota; kingdom Metazoa; phylum Chordata; class Amphibia; order Caudata; family Ambystomatidae; genus Ambystoma; species Ambystoma mexicanum. Next base: position 547,497,906 of record NC_090936.1, read on the forward strand.
CCCATTTTGACGGTTCTTTCTGCCAGTGCAGATACATCCTGACGCAATAGGCCCATGTCATTCACGACTGCATCAATCTTGGTCTCCAATGCTGTTTGCAGTGCAGCAAAAGCTGCCAGGATTTGATGTTGCCCTCCTGTCCGTCGCTTTCCGTATCAGGCATGGGTTCTGTGGCAGTTTCCCTGTTAGTGTATTCCGGGCCCTTAGTGAAGGCCTCTAATGTGGTTTGCTTGCCTTTTCCTTTGCTAGTTTTAGTCACCATTTGGGCCTGTCGTGTTTACTTGCAGTGTGTGTCGTACCCGTTCCTTGTCTCATGTGCATTCTCCATTATCTCAGCCTGGTTGCAAACCAGTTTTACTTTAGCTCCTTCCCAGGTTTGCAATGGGCTGTCTCACTTTCTAGTCTCTACTGTCATGACATGCCCAGTATTATATTTATTCTGATGCCTTCTGATGCTATGCATTCCTATCAGGCCAGTCCTCTCACACCTGTGTTCCCCTCATTGCAGGCTCTTGGCCATGGTGTGTCATATTCATGCCTGGGGTTGTCAAGACCACTCTGCGCCGGGATGACTCCTGCCACATTAACCATTGCTATTAGCCCAAATTGCCTTTGTTAGGCCCTTTTTCCACCAGCTTGCTGCCTGCATAAGGAACCTTACCCCAGTTTGCTAGTAACCTTCTCACTGCCTTCTGTCTCTTCTACGATTTGTGTCTTCTTCCCAGCAGTAGCCGGCTCTTCTCAGGCTCACTCCATGGTCTTAGAGTACTGTCGCCTCCCAGTGTGCGAGTGCGCACTATTAGGTGGGGTCTCCCCAGTGATTAGATGGCACGACATATGCTACTGCCAGCTCCACTTACCTCTGCTCTCTGCTTCCTAAACCTCCAGGGTTTTGGCAAGGGGAACTAGCTGCTGTCACGAGTGCTCTGCTCTGTTGGTTCTTCCCTGCACCTCCTATTGTCCTCTCGGCTATATCAACCCCATCCTTGAGTGCCAGTCAACATTCTTTTTCTTCCGTCTCTTCACAGGATCTGGGCTCACGGCTTGAAAATCTCCTTATTTTAGCCTGTGTTTGCTGTTCCCTCTCCAACCACACATGCCCAACACATTCCACTTTCATTTCTGACCGTTTGGGTGTCATGAATGTTCTAGTTTCTGCTTTATTGTTGTATGTCCGTAGGATCTAGCAGGAGCTCTCATAGAAGCATCCTTATCTGATGGCTGCTTGCCATGCCGCCCCCCTGGGTTAAGCAGCTTAACAATAAGTACACAGTCACTGCCGCAGGCCGTGTAATATCATAGTAACATATAAACAATTACCTATGTCATATAAGACAAAGCCCCTGTCTGTTGTCAGACACTACCCTTTCCTCATGACTCAGATGAAACACAATCCCAATATGGTATCTGGAAAATAACTTATCACACTGGACTCCATGAGGCAAAATCCTAATAGATCCCTGGTTGTACCAGTTTGCTACTGGCCTTCTGGAGGCATAAACCTGATATTTGATGACTGTGCAACACCTGATCCTGCAAGGGATTGGGCTGACATTTACACAGCCTCAACAGGACTGCATCTGTTAGAAATTGCACTATTCCATCCCATCCTGCGGCCCGAGAGCACTCTAACAGGGTAACGATATATGTGTGTGCTCTTTCACTCTTCCGTTCTCTCTAGTTCCACAGTGTACCATTCAAATATTAATGACTGCAATGTGTGGGTCATTTGAACATCTGTAATGCATGCCTCTTTGTTCAATGTACAAATCAAATGCACAGACAGGCACTGATAAGGAGATAAGGAAATAAAAAATCTAAGAAGGGCTATTTAATCAGTATTGTTTTCAAATGCTTCATTCTATCTCCGCCCGAGGAAGTGGTCAAGATCACGAAAGCATACAAATAAATAACTTTTTTTTAGCCTAATTAAGGTATAGACCTGATGTTTTCTTTTGCATCAATTCTTTATTCTCCCCTTGGCTACGTGAAATATATTTGTCGCTGTGTAGTTATGGTTAAATTGCTAATCCCAAAGGAGGAGAACTTTTTGACCGGTTTATAACTTTGCTCCCCTAGAAGAATCCTCACCAAACTTTGCAGACAAAGTATATGTCCCACTCTGCAAATTTTAGTGGGGTTTGGCTCAGGGGGGGGCAAAGTTATGGGGGGTCCCAAAATTAGTGATATCTATGTTCGCTCCGCGGACAGGACACCGATTGGCTAGTCGGCTTGTGTCATGTCTGCGGAGATGCAACGTGTTCGCTGATTGGCTGGGGTGGGGCGCGTCACATTGTTTTCGATGCGCCTGCCATCTTGGATCCGCCTGCGGTGAACAGAGGCAAAATGCAATTTTGGGGAATGTGTTGGTGTGCAGGAGTGCTTGTGGAGGGTTGAGGATTAAGAGATGGGACAAATACTGTATTTGTTTAGGTGGCAGGTGCCCTTGATGTTTTCGCCATGCCCGCGGTCGTAGCAGCTGTCCGGGGACATAATGAATGCACTACTAGCTATTTTACTTTAGTATAGCATCCCACACACCACAGTAACATGTTTGGTGGTATAGGTGTGTTATGCTGTGGTGGTTGTGGCCAGGGCCTAGAGTCTTGGGTGCATGGCCGAAGGTCGTAGGTGGTAGGCCATGCACCCAAGACTCTAGGCCTTGGCCACAACCACCGCAGCATAACACACCCATAGAATAAAACACCCATCAAATATCCAAGACCCAAAAGTTTGTGTACTGTTTCATTTGTAGAGTTTGTATGTTAAGTTTTGGCCAGTTTATGTGGTTAAGAATGTAGAGTTTGTAACAAAAGTATGGTGTTTCTGAGTTTATTTATTGGATACTTACTGGTTAAGTTTTTTGTGGTTGTATGCAGTTTTCTGATGACATGGGTAACTGGACCAGACACACTTTTTCGATCTGTGTGATAAAACAAAATATCATATGTTGCAGCAGGTAGTTCATAATGAGTTATTGCATTGCATAATATACATTTCTGTATTTTCTTGCCCTCATATTTAGTACTTTACAAGTACTTTAGTTCAAACCAGTGTACTGCGCAATTTGCTCAGTTTCTGTGATTATTTTCTACGCCATTGGGTCTGTGGGAAAAAAATCCATGCTGGATTAAAAAAAAAACTTCTATGGTGTGGTGCAATACATTTCTTTCATTATTTTATTATGTTGTAGATTTGTGGGGCTACTAGATACCTGTTGGCGTATTCTAATAGTTTATTTTTACTTTTATGCTATTCATCCATCTGTTGGATTGTTGCTGATTTTTTGGGGGAGTTAGGTACCTGTTGGCATATTCTAATTGTATAGTTCTTGTTTGATTTTAGTAGTATTTGTTTATCTGTTTGCTTGTTGAATATTTTTGTGGCAGTTAGATACCTGTTGGCATATTCTAACTGTATATTCCTTGTTTGATGTTAATGGTATATATTTATGTGTTTGCTTGTTGCAGAATCTTGGGGCAGTTTGATACCTGTTGGCGTATTATAACTGTGTAGTTCTTGTTACATTTTAGTGGTCTTTATTTATCTGTTTGCTTGTTGCAGAATCTTGGGGCAGTTAGATACATGTTGGTGTACTCTATCTGTGCACAGTTTTGAAGTTGAAGTTGTGCTTATGTTCATACACAGATAACATATTACATTTTGGTTTTAGGAATATTAAGTAAGCATTTACAAGATTTTCTGGCAATCTCTGCTTTAGAGTAATGGTACTATCATTACATTCGAACCATCCACAATTCTTTTTTATACATGCAGTGTAGTGATCTGCATTGGTTGTGGCTCCTGCGTGGTAGATTATACCTATTCTTGTGAAGGGTTTCTTACCAAGTGATACTTGACCATGTGTGAATCCAGTCAGCTTACAGTTGTTTTTGATACCATCTGCATTGTAACCTAAAAGCATTACTATTCCGTATTTACTATGTGTCTGTATTTGTAAGGTGGAGCGATTATCTGAATTGCAGGTAGTACATAATATGCCATGGTTTGGATTTTGTACAAGTTGCTGAATTGGAATGGATTCACAGTTAGGTATGGATACATACACAGAGCGTTCATTAGGGACTTCTTACTGTGCCACGTGGTTGCAGAGAGTGCATGTATGTTTCCACATGTATGAAATCTGAAAGATTATAGGTATGTTTTTGTTTTCCAGTACTTTTAGTAAGTAGATTAGATAATCTTGTGGATCCTCTTGTGAGTTTATAGTGAATTTCACCATTCCAGCACAGTAGTCCAATTCTTGTCTTATTCCATGAACACTGTAAGTGCTGTCAGGATTGTTGGTTGCATTTCTATGAAGGACTAACATTTGCAAACACATTTGGTCTATACTGTTTAAGTAAATGTTCTCAATAATTGTTGGCAATTCCAATAGAATATGTATTCCTACATTTGCGTAGCAATTTAAAGCAGTTATATTTAAAAATTTGAATGGGCCTGATAATTCTGTGTGGAAGTCATTTGTTTGGCGTGTGTGTTGCTTCTTTGAAGAAGTAGTTGAGTTACTTTCACCACTACATTCTTGTTTTATTATGGTGCTTGATGAAGTAGTTTTCTTTTGCAATGTTTTGCATGTTGTGGAACAGGATATGTTTTCAGATGGGGGTTTGGAGTGAACGCAGCCTATTCTATTCTAGAATGCAAGGAATATCAGCATTTACGTTACTTGCATCAAAGTTAATTAGAAATAGCCCGTCAAGTGTACGTAAGCGTGATAGTGCTACGTAGCTCATGCCTTCGTTAAAGACTGTGCTACCAATATCTATTAATGCTTCATCTAGGGTAAAACCTTATGATCTGTGAATGGTCACTGCGTATGCTAGAGTTAGTGAAAACTGTTCTCTGCGTACATACATGTCTTTGAAAAGAAGGAAGCAGGCTATTGAGTGTCCTATCCTTGTAACTTCTGATACTTTGTCAAAAAGAATATTGACAAATTGAATGTTGTTGTCATGTGGGTATGTTTGAAAGCTAACAACTGTACCAAGTGCTCCATTAACTAGTTCTTGCACCACGTCAAGGTTACGTTTAAGCATTACTCTACAGTTTAAAGATAATTTTAATATTTTCTCCAAACCAGCTGTGTTGGAAATAGAGTTTTCTAGGGTATTTAGTCTTGTTTTGGCTTCTTGTCACATGGTTAGTGTCATACCATGTACGTCCAGTCCAATTTATCTATGGAGCAAATTTCAATTATTGGTTGCATTTCTTTTTTCAACATTGTTTCATTGAATTTGGAACAGCTTGCAAGAGTTGGCATCAAGGACATACAATTGACATTTGTGTGTGCTAATTGTTGCATGACATCAGTAGCACATGAGTTATGGCCATAGAGTGTATGTATGTGCCTGGTTTTTAATATTGACTGTGCGTCTTGAGATAGTACACCAACTCTAAAACTTTTTAAAATGTTGGCGTATGTGAGGTCTGCAGACTGGCACATGTTTTCAGTTAATTCTCTGTATTGGAAATGTTGCAAAAGGTTGACATTTCCTATGCTGCCAAGAGGTTTACGGCACAGTTTGTGCCCTAAGGTTTTAAAAATAGATTCAGCTTTCACTGGTGTCAATTGAAGAAGATCTCCGAAAACAATAATGTGTCCAAAGAGCTGGTCGTAGTCTGTTTTGAGGACCTATTGTAATCTGAGGTGAATCAAAGCCAGCATTAGGTTGGAGACCATGCTCACCGCATCTATTAGCAGCATTTTCATTTGTTTGAAAACTCTGTGTAGTTCCATTGCAGCTTCTGTGGAAAAATTGTAATAGTCTAATTTGTTTTGGTGTTCCACTGGAATGAGTAGTAATCGGTGTAAAGTGACAGCGCCTATGTTGTAGTTAGCTAAACCTGTGGGGGCAGTTACAACAGCTGACCGTTTGTTGTTTGTCAGTTGTTGAAGGAACTTGATGATGATTTTGATTAAGAATGCTTTGCCTGAACCAGCTTCACCACTCACGTATAGCAGTATAGGTTTGTAGTCTTGGAAGGTACAGTTTTTTATTTTCATGTTCCACACCATGTTCAATTTGTTTTGTTATTTCTTGGAAAATGCTACACTGCTCATTGTTCAGTTGTGATTTCAGTACAGCACAGTATTTTGTAGCTTTTTTATACTGAAACATCGTGTTTTCTACTCCTGTCATGGCTAATTCTGCCTCATTTGCTATTAGTGGCTGTCCAAGTGGTTCTTGGCTTCCTGTTACAGAAGGTTGACTACTGTCGTGACTGTCCACTTGTAGTTGGGTCTGGAGTTCTTCTTCATGTTGCTGTTCATTGTGCAACATTGTTTGGTACTGTGTAAAGTTACATCTGTTATAGTGCTTTCATTTGCTTTGAAAGTGTCTTCATAGGAGTCATATGTATCCAGTAACTCTTCTTCTTTTCTCCATCATTTAAAAAGTTGAAGCAGGGACATGTAATACAGTTGTTTATGTTTAGGAGTTTTTAATGACAATTTGATATGGTTAATTAAGCTGTGTTTGTGATACGTTTCACTAAGCTGCCTTCACAATTTACCACTCTGTAGCTAACTTTCATTTCATCTGGTATAACATTATTTTTGTATCTGAAGTTTTGGGCTATGTGGTAGAGACACATGTTTTCCAAAGTGGTACTCCTGTTTGGGTAGTATTTGTCCAGTAAATTGATTTTTAAAATGTCCTGGCTATTGGGATCATTTTTGGCTATTGTTTCTATGTCCTCGTATGATTTGAGAACTCTTTCTCTAGATTTAGCACAACCAAAACTTAGCCATACTATATTGTCAGATTTTCCATACAAGGCAGTACCGGTTAAACCTTCTGCAGCTTCATAGCAGCCACATTCTCTATGAGAGAGCATTTTCATGCCTAAGCTGTACAATTTCTGTGATAGTATTTTGTCAGATGATATGTCATCCCAGAGGTTCTGAAGCTCTGTTTTCTCTGCTTTGGTTAAGTAGTCTGTGACATATCGTGCAACTGCAGTGGAATTGTCTGCAATGTACTGCACATCTATGTTTGCATTCCATAGGAGGGCAATGTTTGCATTGTAATCATTGATGTATTTTGATTCTTCTGTTCTTTTTATGTAATATGTGTTCTTAGATGATTTACCTTTGACACTATGGGCCTCATTACGGGTTTGGAGGTAGCCATGGTGCTATTAGCGCCATGGCTCCCTCCAAAATCATGTCTGGGTCTGTGAATGAGGTATTACAGGGTCATTCCAACCTTGGAGGACCCGGTAATTCCTCATTAACAAAACCCTTCCCCATTCCAATTCGAGCCCCCACAGGGCTCAATGGGAATGGGGATGGAGCTAATAACGGGCCCGTTAGTAACGGGCCTGTTATTAGCTCCTTAGCTCCCTGGTCCCATTGCAGGACCCGCAAAGGACGCCTGGTCTGAGTATGATGGTAAGGATGATTGTGGAGGTGTGTGATTGTGCAATGGGCAGCTACATCAAGTTGGGAAGGCTATTCTTGTATGTGTGTGTTATTTGTGTGTTACTATACGGGTTCAGATGACAATATAAAGTATAGAACTGGTAAGAGGAAGCACTAATACTATATCTAATGGTAACAGATTAATACACTTGTTTGTTCTAGAATACTAAAATGCTAGTGTGTTTGAGTAACAGTTAGAACATTATGTTAGTATTGTACTTACTTTTTTGTATGGAAAGAGTAGGTTTCTTCTAAGTCCTTGTTCGTACTTCAGACGCTGCTGCTTTTCAGGAGAGTGGTGTTCACTGCAATTGTAAAAGAAGTTAGTTAATGTGTGTGTTTATAGCACTTGTTTTAATGTGACATCGTTATTTTTTGTTTTCATAATTATACTATTATTTCTCTCATCTTATAATATGAAATAATATTTTTTAAATAGGTTTGTGTGTAAACACAAATTTGGAGAGCAGGAAGGTTTGCAATTGAGAATTCATCATAGCAGATGGGAGAAATGACAGTAAATTCATTTTACAGTTTTTACAGGGTAAGTGGCAATAACTCTGTTTATATTTTTATTTTACATTTTTAAAGCGATCACACAGCCCGTGGGCATCGAGACGCTGTTATAGTTATTGTTTGTTTTTTAGTTGCATAATTATTTTATCTTAGTTGTGTATTTGTAACACGCTTAAACACCCAGAGGTTTCTATGCGAGGACCCGGGGATCGAACCGGTGTTGCTTTGTGTTGTCTTGCTTCCAAGGTGTGCACGTTGCCCCTGAGCTATGCTCCCGGGATGTATTGTATTCCTATAAGAGCTGTACATGTACTCTGTAGAAAGAATGTGCATGAATCTGCAAATATAAGTCTTGGGAGTTTTATAGTAGCTGTTGCTGTAGGTCCTTTGCAGTCACAGCCGTATTGTACTGAGAGTGATCAATCATACATCTAAAGTGCTGATCTGTGATGATAGAGTTACATGTAGAATTCCTGGATGTGATTGGTGTATGATTGTGTGACTGCTTAACAGTAGCCAATGAGGGAATGGTGCAGAGAGTGAAGTGGAAAGGGTAGAAGGGCTGTCCCAGTGTTATGTGCTCTGCGGTCCCCACAGTTGTCCACGGACCGGGCGTGCCACATCCGGGGTTTCTGAGCAAATCCAGCATGGAAAAGCGACTGTAGGGATCAGCCAATCCGATGTTGAGGTTGTGGTTTGTGTTGAATGAGGCTGTGTGTACTGAAGATGGTAGAGGTGGAGAAAGACAGGGTGTTGGTGCTCGGAGATGTGCTTGTTGATAGCTTGCAGCAGTATGCTAAATGTAGGAATGTGGCAAAGAATTTTAATGTAAAAGGAGTGGGGTGGTGTGGAGTACTGTGCCTGGTTTTCATTTGCAGGCAATTTTGGAAGTTTGTCAGGATATGGCTAGGTTCAATAGTCCAGATGTAGTTGTCCTGCACTGTGGTTCTGTGCATTTGGGCTATGTCAGTGCCCCTACTTCGTTGCAAGATCTGCAAAACTTGGTTCAGGGAATCATGAAAGTACTCCCAAATGCCAAGGTTATTTTTTATGCTTTGTTACCTAGGGCAGAATGGGATAATAGTTTTGTTTTTTGTCCTCAGAAAAATATTGCTAGGTGTGCAATCAACCGAGTCATGTTTGCTTTCATTCTTAGAGCTGGTATGTTCTTTTGTAAAAATGAGAACATTGATTCTGATAATGTTGCTTATTTTAAAGAAGATGGAATTTCTTTATCTTTTATGGTAAATGCCATGCTGTTTTGGAACATAAGGGTTGCTTCGGAGAAGCTAATGTGAAGATTTTTAGAATAAAATAAGAAAAAATACAAACAAATACAAAATAAAAGTTTTTTTTAAGCATCTGCAAAAAAATATATAGTTTCTTTTCAGATCCAACCTAAAAGGGGAAAAGTGGCACACTATTTAAATTTTCATTCCGCATGTTCAGCTTTTTGATCTGTCCGTGGATACTGTGGTTGTCCGCGGACAGCGAATATTACATAAGGGGATTTTGGGGTCTAGAGGCATGCAAGTGAGAATGAGCAGAGCAAGGGATTGGTTAAGAAGGTTTACTGGGTGTGTTCTGTAAGGAGAGAGTTTTTCAGTAGGTCTTTTTCCTGAGAGAAGAGCAGATAGCTATGGCTGTGTGTTTCAGAAAGCAGATTGTCTGGATTTTGGGAGATTATTGGATAAATTGGTTGGAGATGCATGCAGATCACTGTGGAGTGGCTGCACATCTTCGATTCTCTCATGTGGAAGTGCACTGGCATGGAGTGCGTGAAATGAAGTGGGTGGATTTGATACCTCTCTGTGCTTCTTTGGTGACACAGCATCATCCAGACATTATTATTATTCACAGTTTAGGACATGTCTCTGGAATCCCTTTGCAATTTGCAATGAAAGAAGGACTTGGGAAAGTCATGGACATGTATCCAAATTCCAGAGTATTTTTGTTTTCCTGTATTGCGCAGACAAATGTGGTAGCATTCTTTTTCATTTGGTCCACAAATGGAGAAAGCAAGTCGCAATGTTAACAAGGCTGTTTGTGCCTTTTTGAGAGATGTTGGTATGTCCTCTTTTTAGAATGAAAACATTATGTTTTGTAGCAGACACATTTTTCGCAGAGATGGAGGACATCTTACTTATGCCGGCAATCAGATTTTTCTTTGAAATATACAAAATGCATTGGGCCTCATTACGAGAATCGAGGTAGCCATGGAGCTATAAGCTCCATTGCTGCCTCTGTTCCGGGCTCCATTACCGGGTTCCTGCAATGGGGACTTGCCGGGTTACTCCGACCAGGCGTGCGATCCAGGTCCTGCGATGGGAAGCTTGTAATTGGCACTCCCGGAATGAAGAGGGCCGGTCCCGTACCGGCCCCCTTCATTACGGGAGCGCCAGCCTTATAATGAGGCCCATTGTGATCTTTTGTGGAATTACAGCAATCCATTTTGCAGTAGGTGTTGACCATTTGAAGTTTTTGAAACACAGGAAAACACCACAAAAAGGCTCTTTTCAGGGACATCACTTCCCCCTATAAAAAAGTGCAATGGTTCTGATAGGGCAGTACTCCCAAAAAATACATGCCCGCAGACTGTCTGTGGACTTCTAAAAAATGCACAGGGCCCTGCGGGATTTATTTTTCACTTCTATTTTTAAACTTGATTTTTGTTGTTTCTTTAAACACAACACACAAGGAAAGGAAGGGGAAAGGAGGGTTAGGAAGGGACACCAACCACAGGGATAAGAAAGGACAGGTAGAGAGAGGAAGATGTAGGGTGGCCCTTATCGAGGTAGGTCGCAGAACTTCTAATAATGTTCCTTGACCGCAGTCTCAAAAGCACTCCGAAGGTTCTCCCCCCTGCAGAGTACTGCATCGCAGTACATGCAGAATATTGTGACCTTTGAAAGGTAATGGTCAACAGCATCCTGTATGGCCTGTGAAGCAGCTAGAGGGATTCTCTGTCCCATAGGAGTGTCTTTTGTGGTGACAGGAGCGGAAACGGAGGATGCTGAAGAGGAACTCAACCTACTACGTTTATCAAAACCACCAGAGTGGGGGGAAGCAGCTTCACCTCCCTAGCCCCCAAACACTGGAACACCTTACCCACTTTCATTAAAAAAGAACCCTCCTTCACGGCATATAAGAAACTGCTAAAATCTGGTTATTCAACCAATATTAGTTGCTAAAACAAGATTCATTATCACTGCATTATTGTGAATATTTGTAAATTGTATGTTAGCACCAACTGTCCATTAATAATGTATTGTAACTAATGTAATGATGATTGTATTAATCTCTAAAGCTGTTTTATAACCTCGCCGTGACACCCAAGGGTCTGGGCGTGTAACAAATAAAATAAATAAATAAATAACTAAATCACAAGGTACAACCTTACGAATCGCCCCATCATGGAAAGACTTTAGGTGTCGCTTCATTGATGTAGTATCATAGCTATACGAACCAGGCTTGCCATGACTGAGCACCATGCGGGACTGAGTACAGATCACCTTGCTCGCCTCAACTTTTGACTTTCCATCAATGGTGGTAAATAACCGCCACAACCAAGACTCACGATGAGTGCTAGTAGTAGGGACTTCCACTACCTCATCCTCTTCATCCTCTTCATCCTTCTCCTCTGCATCCTCACGCCTGTTCCCCTCAGCAGGCCCTTGGGGATGTGGTGGTGGTAGAGGGGGTAGGGTTGCTGAGGCTGAGGCAGTAGCAGCAATTTGGGATGCCATCTGGAAGGCTAATAACCCGGAACCAGGAACCAAGAATGACATTTGTGATGTCATCTTTGATATTTTTGGTGTTAGTCTTAGCAGTGCACGGTGGTGGCGCGAGTTATGGTTGCTTAGCTTACGGCCCATTCAACAAAGTTTTTTTTCACTGAATATATATATACATATATATATATATGCAGAAGGAAAAACCACAACGGCGAGGAACAGCACTCAGCAGCATTTGTTGTGTGCTAACGGAAAAAAAAAGAATCAGTAGAACTTGAGCTCAAATGACAGCAAGTTTATTGTATTGTATTAAAACAAAAATAAAAATAAAAAATGACCACATACAACCAGTGAAACGTGTCCTGAAAGATGCATTTTGCGCTTTATATAGCTCTTGTTCATATACAGAGCCCGGACATGAAGGTCTTATTTTTTTTTTTTATTTTTCATTTAGTTTATACAAACTTTAGAAAACTTTTTGAAAACTTTCTTACATTATCATTGTCATGCTCGACCCTAGCATACTGAATTTCTAATTTTTAGTATGTATTTCTTCTAAAACATTTACAAATTCATTGGAAGCAGCATTCTGTCACTCTATTCCATCAGAGTCTGTCTTGGGCTGCCTTGCCCATTTGGGGAACACGCCTGCTTCAACTTTTTTCTTGTGGCAACGTGCGATTTCTTACATTTCTTACTCCATTTCTTGCATCATGATTTCCATCTGTTGTAAAAACAATGTGAGTGCCAGCGACAATTGTTTGTGTGCACTACAGTGTAAGCGGCTCCACCACTCTTCCTCGCTGAATGTTGCGACTAAATCTCTTTGAGTGGCCAAATATTTCATTCTCAGAGCTTTGAGTTCACTGCAGAACAGGATCAAGTGTTTCAGTGATTCATTCTCTGTTTGGCAGAAACGACATTTTAGGTCCTTGAACAGCAGTTTCTTTCTGTGCATTTCCATTTCTCTTGTTTCGTACAAATTTAACCTGAATCTCAGGTAAGATCTTCTTAGGATTTTGCATGGAAACATTTTCAGATATTGTAGTGTCTGCGCTCTTCCCTTTGCTTCAACTGGATTGTTTATCATACATTTATGGGAGTTTCTTTTCTCAATTGTTTTGATCCAGTCGTGTTCCATTACTTTCTTTTTCACAGCGTTTGGATTAGTGGTCAGCTGGTTCTCCTCCGCTCCTAGCTCTTGTAGTATCTTTTTACAATTTAATCTCCATTGTTGGAGTATCGGCTTTGACTGCTCTTTTTCGTGCTCTGCCAGTATTTTGAACTGTGGAACTGAGGCCTCAATTGTTTTGTTGTATAGAGTTAGCATGTTCCAAGTGATTTTTGCATCCAGGGTTGGTACTCCTACTTCATAAAGTACGCATGCCGTTGGGTAGCTAGTTGGAATTTGGAGAATCTTTTTCCAAAACGACCCCTCGCACCTTGACCATATTTCGCTTGAGCATCCAAACATGCATTCCGCTCCAAATATAAGGGCTGGGATTACCTTGCTTTTGTAGAAGTTTATCACGGGCTTGAAAGAGAATTTCCCGTACTTATTATGGACTGCCCATGCTTGGGCCGTTAGTTGTTTGCATTTGCTTATCGTTTGAGCTACCATTGGATCATCACGTAGACTGGAATTAATGTGTACTCCCAGGTATCTGCTGCTCTTTACTTTTTGAATTTTTTCTTTCCCCATTGACCACTGGAATTGATGTTTTCTTGGCGCTGCCCCTTTTAGATTTTCAAAGGTCAGGATCTCTGATTTTGTTGTGTTGACTTCCAGGCCCATCTTCGCCGTGTATTCTTTCAGAGCCGATAGCTTGCGTTGCAGTCCTATTGGAGTAAGGTCTAATATCACAATATCATCTGCGTATAGGAGCCAGCTGACTTTAATTCCATTCAATGTGGGGGGGGTACTTTTCACTTCTTCAAATGCTTTCCCCACCTCAGATATGTAGAAGTTCAATAGTGTTGCGCCTAGGGGACAGCCTTGCTTTATTCCCCTGGCAGTTGGTATTGCGTTTGAGTAGTTGCCTTGTGTGTCTAGTCGGATTTTAACTGTCGTTTCCGAATACAATTCTCTTATTGCCAGGATGAGACTCATAGGACATCCTCGCTCTTTCAGATTCAGCCAAAGAATTTCACAATCTACTCCGTCAAACGCGTGAGCCAGGTCTATAAAGGCTAAGTACACCTTCTGACCCGATCTAATCGCTTCCATTTTGAGCAGGTTTAGTATTAGCAGATTTAAACTGCACCCTACCCCCTTAACAAAGCCTGACTGTCTGATGTCAATTGAGTTCCTTCCCTTCAGCCAGGTGTTTAGCTTTTGTAGTAACATTGTAACAAAGATCTTCCCGACTACGTCCAACAGGGCGATTGGCCGGTAATTCGTTGGTGTTAGCCGGCATCCTTTTTTAAAGATCGGTACTATTATGCCTTCTTTCCATGTTAGTGGTATTTTAGCTTCTTGCGTAATGTTTTGAAAAAGTATGTCACAGAATGAGGACCATTCCTCAATATTTTCTTTCAACATCTGATTTGATAGACCGTCGGGTCCTGCGGCCCTTGACTCACTGCATTTCTTTATACAATCGTATATTTCTTTGTATTCAAAGTTTGAATCCCATGGTTGGATTTTGGGAAACTCAGGTGATTTGGATGCCATCTTCTTCTCAAATAAGGAGCTATAATGTGATTCCCATTGACTTTCTGTAACCATGTTTTTGGTCATTGCCTTTTGCGGATTGTTTACCTCATTTATTAACAACCAAAAACCTCTGGTATTTCGTTGTCCTAGGGTCTTCAGCATGGCTTCCGCGTCCTTTTGGTCCAGCACTGCTCTATGGCTTTTCACCCAGTTCCTGTAGTTATTCTTCAGCGTTCTCAAGTTTCGCTTCTGTTCTTCTTCATTTACGTTTCCTATCTTTCTACAGTTTTTCCTTAGAGCTCTTTTTTTCCGAGCTATTTCTATATCATACATATGTTTCTTGTAAAACGATTTCCCCTGGCAATTAATTTTCAGCCTGTAAATTTCCATGAATTCTCTATATTCAGTTGGATGGCCATTCGGGGTACCAGGGTGGTATTTTATGCCATCTGTCAGTGACTTTATATCTTTGGCTAACATTCTCAGCAGTGTTCTGCCCGGCTCCAATTCAAAAGGTTGATTCGGTTGTGCCAGTTTCTTGAGAGTGGGTTGATTCCAAGTGAGAGAGACTAAATTGTGGTCACTATGAGTGGTTTTTATCACCTTCATTGACGATATATCATCTGCCATTCCCTCGGTTACAAAAAAGTAATCAAGGATTGACTTTTGCTGCCCTCTCTCCCATGTCTCCACTGCTGGAATGTCTCCCGTTTTATTCCCATTCATCATATTCAGGGCACGGTCCTCCATCTCTTCCAGCCATGTTCTTTTTTTTTTTGCTTCATTTATTGATGTTTTTGTTTTCCCAGTTTTGTTTCCGTCTAGTTCTAGTATTTTTAGATTGAGATCTCCACATATCACCATGTTCAGTTCCCTCTCGGTCGACATCACGTTGTCTACCGCATCCAGCAGGTCGTCCATTAAGTGTTCTTGTTTTGGGTCTTGGTGGCTCCAGTAGATATTGAATATGTGTACTCTTTTTTTCTGTGTTCCATTTGCTATTTTTGACTCTATTTTTGTATATTGTATGTTGCTTGAGTGATTTCTCGTCTCTCGGATTTCAAACCACTCCTACGATTCACCAGAATTAACTGGCCTGACATGGGTCTACCTTTTTTCTTGACTATCGCCGGGTTCATGGCCACCTCGAATCCATCAATGCACGGGCAAGTCGACAGCCAGGTTTCTTGCAGACACAGGATGTCACAGTTTCTTAGCATTTCATTTGATCCGTTTGCAAGGTGGGCGAAACCTCTGGTATTCCATGTTGCCCATATTATTTTGTTTCGTCCTTCTTGGCATTAGCTTCTCGATGGCTCGTTTAGGGCCTTTGCTAACCATGCCCATTTCAGGTCTTCTTCCACACAACTTTCACTGTTTTCATTGGAGTCCCGCTTGCTTGGGCCTGCTTTTGTTTGTATGTTAGATACTGTGATTTCAATTTTTGCTCCTTTTGGCTCGTCCTTTCTCGATTAAGGGTATCTCCAGGTTTCGTCTACCACCGTTGATTTTTCCTCCCTCACGTTATTTTGGGAGGGTGGATGGAAGGCAGAGGGTTATTCATCTGTTGGCTCTCCTTTGTTGCGAGTAGATTATCTACTTCATAGATCTGAAAACCCGCTTCCATTATTTGTCTTTCACACCTCATGATCAGTTGAATTATCTTTATCGATTCAATGTGTAGCAATGCGCTTGATCGACCATGTTCATTTATCAGTTCCACGCGACTTACTTCTGCGCTTCTAATTGCTCGAAGAATCGCGATCGATTGAAAGAGATTTAATACGATGTTTCGGTTAAGCGTCTTGTCGCCCTTTTTTGGTTCAATCCTTTCAATCAGTAGTCTGAAGTGTGTTATGGGCTCCTTCTCATTGTTCTGGCTTTGTCCAGTTTTTTTTGTTTGGGCTGTTATCCATAATCTTATTTTTTACTTTTGTTTCTTCCATCGTTGTTGTGTTTTTGCACACTCTTAACATTGGGGATTTGCACTCTGGTCGATTCAGTCTTGGTGTAACTTCCCTGTGCATCCCTTTTCGACTCTTCTCTTGCTCCAATTGATTTGTCATCAGGCTGATTTTCAGTTTTTCTTCTATGGAATAGAAGGGTTTAATCTGCGCTGTGTCTTCTTCGCTCAGACTTGCTTGGTCATTGATTTGCTTCTCCTGAGATCTAATTAGGCGGATGACTCGCTTGTTTGTCAAGTCCACCTTCCGGCCCTCCTTCTCTACTGCCTTTGGTGTAAATTCTTTCAATCCCTCAACTCTTTTCGATGTATGCGTCTCGACGACACTTGACGTCTCCTCTTCATTGTCATCCTGGATGCTGTATACTGACATGTTCATCAGTTCATCTTCATCGCACTCATTAATCTGTTCGTTTGTCGGCTGGTTATTCTTTTGCTCTTTCCCTTTTGTGTTAGATATTCCTTGCTTATCGCTTATCTCACTGGGTCCCGTTTGTTTTTTCCCTTCCTTGGGCACCTCGGTGTTGTTTATTGTCAGATTTAGGGCTTTAATGTTTCTGAAAAAATTTGCAGAACTTTTGCCATTTTTGGAGCGGCCATGTTTTTTGATTTTTTTTTGCATTTCCCTTGTTTGATGTTACAATTTTTTTTGGTGTTTTCACTATTCTTAGGATCAAATATCTCAAACCACTCTTGGTCGGGGCCCCTGTCCTTGGCTATGAACGGCTTTGTTTGCGAACCACTTGTCATGTTGTCCTCACACTCGGCGATGTTTATCACGGGGGTTACAGTGTCGGCTGCTGCGGGGATCCCCTCTTTTCCTAGACCTTTGTTCTTATCTTCTGCTTTAGGTCGTCCTTTAGGAGACCCTTGCACTTTGTTCTCAGCGTTATCAGGATTCTTGTCCTCTCGCATCTGCTGCACTTCCTTTGCTTGGGTGCCCGGTCTTTTTCCTTCTCGCTCTGGCTTCTTAATTTCAGTGTTTTTAATACTGAACTCTTTGTCGGATCTTGTATTATCGGAATTAGCTGTTCTACTTTGGGTTGGTAACATTAGTTCCTTTGTTTGTTCTGGCTGAGTTAGGCGCTCCTGCTCTACTTGCGCCGCTTTACCTGGTTCTGATGATAGTACTTGTGTTTTAGTGTTCGCATGTCTTCTATCTTGTTCTTTATTTAAGGTTATTAGAGCATGTTTGGCAACCTCTGCTAGCAGCCGCTTATCCTCAGCGTTATTTTTTAGTGCTTCTTTCAGCAAAGTGGTTGCATGTTCGTATCCGTGACATGTCATCTTGTTTTGGAGAGTCATTTCGAGCATGTCGCTTTCCATTTTGATCACTTTTGTATTTAGAAGTGCAATGCACGTGTCATTTAATTGCTCATAGAGCTTTGTAAGTGGTGTTACGGCTATAGTTGTAGCCGACATCAAGATAGGTCTGAGTTCGTTCACCACTTTTTCAATTGCCACTCTTGAAGTCAGGATTCCCACTCTTGCTTTCCTCTGAGGTGGTTTAATTTTTTTGTTCATTATCTGGGCTTCGCATTCTGTTTCTGTGTCACTCTCCGTAGATCCTGGTGAGTACTCGAGGGTCTTCTGCTCGGGCGCTCTAGCTTTACTTAGCACATTGCTACAGGAAGCAGGATCGCTGTTTATCTCTAGCCTTTTATTTTTTAAACGTTTTTGAGAGTGGTAGAATTCCGACTCAGAGCTGATTGCTTGAGGGATATTTTTAAGCTGCACTTCCTTCCTTGTCGCTTTCCTTTTCCACATTTGGGGTCTTGCGACTTCACCGGATGCTGAGGTCGCATTGTTCTCAGTGGGACCCATTTGATCAGGCACCCTCCCATCATGCTTGCTGTTTTGCGGTACGACCTGTCCTGGCACTGCCAATTTAGCGTTTAGATGTGCAAGGTCCCTAATTAGCTGATCTGCTATGGCAATAGAGTCTCTTCGCGGAGGCTGATGGAGATTTTTCTCCAATTCACGGGTAAAAGAGGCTTCAGGAGCTGGGTTCCAAATTTCATCTTCCGGCTGATCAGGCCCAGAAGCTGTAGGTTCTTGTTCATGTGCTATGGAGTCACCCTCTTCTAGTGAGCATGGCCCTTCTTGTTTATCTGTTAGCGGGTGAGCTTGATTCAGTCTCCATTGCAACTTATTTCGTTTCCATGGAGCCCATGCAGTGTTCATATGGATTGGCATTTCGCCATTAGCCTGTGTTTGTGTCATTTCTGATCGATCTTCAATAGCTTCCATACTCTTTTGCCCGCTTGGAATCGTGTCACTAGGGAATACAATCCCTTTATAGGAATTATTTTGGTTGTTTCGAGGCTTAGGGTGGCATCTAGTCTGGGTGCCTTTTGGTATAATTGAATTTGTCTTTCCCATATCATTTTTAATTAGGTCCTCTACGTTCTTCCACGCTAATAATTTTAGTGTACAAATGTTACTTTGCTGGTACTCAGGCTTATTGAAGGTTTCTGTTACTTCATTGGAGCCTAAGGACTCCTCACCGTTCGAGCTACGGCTTGTCACAACAGTCAGTCTTTGCATGTTTGTTTTATCAGGCGAGTCTCCTCTGTCCCGGGGGTCCTCCTTAGTTCTTACGTTAGGTTTGAGCCTTTGTTCTGAGTCCTCGTCCTCCGACTCTTCGACTGACTTTTGAAGGGTCCTTACCTCGCTATTCTTGAGTAACAACTCCCCATCCACATTACACCACTCACCTATCGGCTGCCACTGTTCCTGCCTCAGCACGCTCGGGGTGGTCTCATCACACAGCTTTTTGTTTTTTCGTAGCTTACTCATTGCTTGGATGATCGTTGGGGTGGGGATTGGCTCGTTGTTGGTGGGATTCTGCACCACAGTTCCTATCTGATTCCAGGGGCTGGGCTGCTTTTTTTGGTGCTCCGGAGCTGATATCCGCTCCTCAGCGTCCTCAGCGCTTTGCCACCTTGTCACTCCTCTACTCGGCTCTATACTCTCTAATCCACCAGTGAGTGCTCGCTCTCTGTAGCGTTCTGAAGGATTGTCACTCGTGCTCGTCTCACATTCTTGCGGCAGCAGCCGCTCCTCCTCAGAATGCTCTATCATATTGAGGGGATGCTGGATCTGTGGTATACTGCTCCTTATATGGCTAGAGGCAGTAGGGGAGCAAAGGGAACTGGGGGTAGGCGGACTTACCGCATTCTCCGGGAGTTGTAGCGTTCTTCTCTCAGCCATGATTTCGTCCCGTTCGGCTCGCCTCAGCTGTGCTCGAGTCTGCGGGACTCCGGATCTTTTCATCGTCATCACAGGGACACAGGGCCCTCACTCCTCTTTCTGGAACGGGGTGCCAGTCTTTGACACCAACACCCCGCACCCAGCAAACAGCCAAACAGCAGAGATACCGGCGCCCTCTACTCGCGCGGGCTCATTTTTTACAGCTATACGTCTATATAAAAGATACATAGATGACATTATCATGATTTGGGATACCACTAAAGGGGATTATACCACCTTTTTACCCTGGATTAATTCCCTTAATCCACATCTTAAATTTACTATGACTTCCAGCAACACCTCGCTCCCCTTTCTGGACTTAACAGTCAATACTGAGCATAAATCAAGAATCCGGACGAACACCCACAATGCTCCACTGAGGAATCTGGCTCCATAACGGCGACAGCTCTGCGACCGCTCGTATTACGTCGTATATGCCGACACGGTAAGATCGTTTCTGTTTGGTTTGTATTTCTTTTCCTGTCGCTGCTGATGTGCCGAATTTTTCGGATTCTTCTGCCTGTTCCCTAGTATTAACCAATGTAGGAAGAGGTAAGGGAAGGGGCTAGACTCCATTGTGGGTGCCCTTTCTCTCTCCCCCCCCCCTTTTTTTCATTTTCTAATTTCTTTCCGTTTCTCTTTCTCTCGTCTTGCCTTCTGGCTTTTCCGTTATATAATGACTTCTGGAGCTACAGGAGACATATTGCCTGAGTGGAGTATCCAGCGTCCAGAAATATCTCCTAGAGCAGATTTGTACTACCTGAGGAGAATGAGATTTAGAGGCTTTTTCCAGCATTGTATCTATTGCACTCATCATGTCTATTACTAATGCCGTTGAGACTGAGGGCCCATTTTTAGGAAGGAATGATATGTTTGAGCGCAGGTGATTCTCTCATGGCTCTCTTCTATAACTCCTCCCCATCTTATTCTATGTCCATCTCTTTTCCTTACTTCTATGCAGGATTGGACCTGCACAAGATTACCGGTTGATGGGATGTTTTCTCCCCACTTAGCCTGAACTGCTGTGCACCTGGACAAGATCCCAGGGAAGTGTCATCAAGAGAAATTTTATTTATTTCTTCTCTCTACCCTGCGGGCTATTTTTCGAATACACCCGATGGGAATTCCTCCCTTTATAGGTATGCAAATGGTATTTATACATGTATGGGACTGCCGGGAAGTCTCTCACTCTGCATTTTAGCTTTATTGCCACCGGGATGACAGTGGATTCTCATATTGACTCTGGTTTCCCTCTCCCATGCCATGGTGGATTACACAAATTTCTTTGGTATATTCATGGCTTTGACATAGGGACTATAAGCCCCCCTGTTACTTTTTACTAATTTAATTGGGTTCCCCTTGTCTGATTTACGTACAGTGTATGGGGCATATCCTGGATTATTACTAAGGAACCTAGGATTATTCGACTGCATGGAGGATGCTACGTGTGGGGTTGTTAGATCGGGTCAAGGAATGTTTTAATCATTTAATTTTTGTATACACACTTCTTGATTTATGTGTTGCCTTACATTTGCTTTTCCCTTTTTCTTTTTTCTCCCTTGGTCTTTTATATATCCATCTTCAATGCAACCCTTACTTCCGAACATCAACAAAAGGGAATTTATTGAACACCTGGGTGCATTAAGGAAGAACCAACTGAAGAAGATTGGATATATGGAATAAATTCAAAAGACACTATCTGTACTATGTGGCCCTAGAAAGTTACTGTTTGTACTAGGTGGCCCCAGACGGTTCTTGATTATTTAAATGTAGAGAATCTGTATGTTTAGATTTTAGAATTTATCACCAATTCTGCCCTGTCCTGAGGAAGACGATTGTCAAGCCTTCTCTCTCCTGCCACGACGAGAGATAGACAGCTTAGACATTGTTACTTGATCGTCGAAACTACCTATGTTCAGATACCATTACAGCCCACAATACGTTTGGGAGCTGTACTAGGTACCGGTTGTTGCCTATTTTGGTCAGATTGGAGACAAGCACAAGTTGCTGTCTGTTCTCTATAAAGAAATGTTGGGCAGACTAAGGTACAACCCTCTTCATCTCGCAGAAAATATTGTTTATTGTTGATCTGCGTGACTTTGGTGTCCTACATAACTCTTTAAGCCTCACTAACTAACTCTTACATATATACAGAGATTAGTTATAATATATCCCCCTGGCTAAATACAATTTGGGGTTTAATTGAGGCTCTTCACTGTCTACGGAATTTATGCACTTTTGAACTAAGTTAGGCACATTGCACTTTTTCTTACATCCTAGGATGTTTAGTAAAATAATATGCACTTTAACTAGATATGTTTAGTATCAATTATGTGTTTTTAAGCTGCTTTTAATTGTATGGGAATTGTATATGTGTTTATTAAAGATTGATTGAATATATCTCTATGATTCCTTGACCTGATCTGTCCCCATATTCAGCTCCCTCTCAGTGGGCAGCTTATTCCATTGATTCATTCTATGGATCTATTCCCATGAACTTCCTTTTTTCCCCCCTGGTGGGTCTGTCTTACTTTGGTTCTCCCCTGGGTTCATGGTGGTGGGGACGCCTATTTTTGATTACATGTTATGTACAACACGTTGTTGCATAGGCTCTACTTTGTTGGTAAAGTCCTCGACTGAGGTATTACTGGCATGGTTAGTGCAGAGTGATGCTACTCGACAGTTCTTTACTGTCCCTTTAAACCCCTCTCCTCTCTTTTTGGTATTGTCTTACATCAATCACGATGGCGGCATCAGATTCGGTCTTTTTCTCAGAGGAACAATTAGCAGCGGCTATAGAGGTACCCTCGTTTTTTGACAGTATAGATGCCACCCTGGGTACGGGCAATAATTCCAGTATCACCAGCGAAACCATTTTAAAACTCAGAAAGAAAAAATTCCGTACGGAGATGCACAGTCACCTTCTCACGGAATATTTAAAAAAGAACATTATTCCACAGGGTTTAGTTGTCCGGCTAGAACCCTGTCTTTTTGTCGATGATGTAGATTACAAACAGGCATTCGCAGGTGTGGCAATTAAATGCAGTCGAGATTTAATGCTCCTTACCATTAATACAGCACTCAAGAAGAGTGCGTTAATTGCGGAGGAGCTTGATAGAACTGAATCAGCATTTGCCTTGGATGCCTCGGTTGCGAATATAAAAGAAAAATTGGAACTTATTGAAAAACAAACCAAGGAGTTTATCAAGATAACCACAAATAAAAAAATGGATAAACTAAAAAAAGATATATTGGCCTTCACTAAGGAAGGTGCATTCCCTTATCTTAATGCTGACTACATAGGACCAGGATACTGGTCCAATTCTGATCCTCAAATGGGCCCTATATTCCACAACAAAAGGGTTACTTTCTCGGACACGTCATCTGACGGGAACCAGTCTCACCCCAATCGGGGTAGACTTAACAGAGTAACAGAAGGAACAGAGGACAGCGTAGAGGTAGAGGTGGCAGACAGTATTGGCAATTTCCCCAATATGGTCCTCCGCCTCCTTTTGCCCAATATGGCCAGAATACTCCCTTTCCCACCCCAAACCTTCCTTTTCCTCCTCCCGATCTAGGACCACCACCGTTAGACAATCAATTCCACACCAGGAGACGGACCTACAGGAGATAATACCCAAGTCATCGGTTTATAATATCTCCCATAGGCCTTTGAGTCCTCTTGAAATTTCAATACTAGAAAGAGGGTTCTCTTTTGTGCCTATGCAAAATCCATCCAAAATGAATATAGAGATTGAACTGCGTAGCCTGTTCCGTAAAATTAGATTGAGAGACTTTTTTGGCAACAATGATAAAGAACAAATTGATGAAGACTCCACTACTCCATTTAGGAATAAGTCCACTTTTACGCCTAGTCGCAGTATGGTAACAGATGAAATGGTTATCTTTGAAAAAGCTGTTCTCAGGGATTTCAATTTATTATACAAACGAAGTACTGAGCATATACACACGCCTAGCTTTAATTTCTCTCACAAGGAATGGGAATGCCTGAGAAAACTTAAAGAGGATTCGTCTATTGTGATTAAGCAAGCAGATAAGGGGGGCGGCATCGTTGTCCTCGATGCCGCCCAGTACGATTCGGAAGTGATGCGCCAACTCAATAATCCTTTGGTGTATCATAAACTGAGTGGGGATCCCACTGAAGGAATTAGCAAAGAAATTAATGGCATTTGTACCACAGCACGTGAGGCTAATATTATTAGCGAAAAGGAATTTTTATTTCTTACAGACAAGGGAACTAGAGTCCCTTTATTCTACATACTACCTAAAATACATAAAGATCCTTTTAATCCCCCGGGGCGCCCTATAGTTTCACTCTGCAGCTCCATACTAGAACCATTGGGACAATTTCTCGACTATTTTCTGAAACCCTTGGCATCTCATACTGCGACTTATGTAGCAGATACTACAGATGCCATTAAACATCTTGAAAATGTACCTTTCAATCCAGAACATGAAATGTTAATTACTTTAGATGTAGAGTCACTGTACTCTAATATACCACAAGATGAATCTTTAACTATTATCAAACAATTTTTGGACACCCGCACTGACTCTAAATATATACCAAGTGAATTTTTGATCCAGCTGCTGGAATTGGCACTCACCAAAAATTATTTTAGATTCAAGAATTCCTACTATGTACAGGTGAAGGGTACAGCAATGGGGGCATCGTTTGCCCCCAACTATGCTATCCTCTACATGTGGCAATTCGAGAAATCACTTATTTTACATGAGTCCAATCCATTTTTTACAGCTATACGTCTATATAAAAGATACATAGATGACATTATCATGATTTGGGATACCACTAAAGGGGATTATACCACCTTTTTACCCTGGATTAATTCCCTTAATCCACATCTTAAATTTACTATGACTTCCAGCAACACCTCGCTCCCCTTTCTGGACTTAACAGTCAATACTGATGGCGAGCACATTTTTCTGGACTTATTCCGTAAAGCTACAGACCGCAATTCCATCTTGCGGTTTGATAGCTTTCATCCGAAAGCACTCAGAGAAAGTATCCCCTATGGGCAATTTCTGAGAGCAAGACGAAATTGTACTAAAGTAAGTGATTATTCTACTCAGGCTGATATCATCACTACCAGATTAAAAGCTAGAGGATATCCGGATCATTTACTCAGACAGGCTCGCAAGAGAGCTAGATATCAACATCGAGATATATTACTTACCAAACAGAATAAGCCAGACATTACTAATCAACGCATAGTCTGCGTAACTACTTTTAATTCATATCATAAGGATATTAAAAAGATGATTTATAAACATTGGCATCTTCTACAACTTAATAATCCAGAATTGGAACGACCTTTGTTTGCCTTTAAAAAAGGAAAAAACCTTAAAAACTGGTTGTCACAGGCAGATCGAGCTAAACCTATTTCCCGACAACCGACATTAACTACACAATGGGGTTTTCAACCCATTATGGGACACTTCCCGTGTGGGTTTTGCAATGCTTGCAAGTCTACTACAGCATGCTCTAAAATATGCCTTAATGATAAAGTCTGGTCCCTTAAACAACACACGACATGTAACTCCTCTAATGTGATCTATGTTATAGTCTGCCCTTGCAATAAATCTTACATAGGTAAGACAGCAAGACCTGTTAAAACGAGAATTTCGGAGCATAAATCAAGAATCCGGACGAACACCCACAATGCTCCACTAGTGGCTCACTTCTTAGAATTGAATCACAACTTTGATGATTTCAAGTGGTGGGCATTGGAACGTGTTGTGGATACTGATCGTCTCAATACTGCTACAAGATTGGCACAGAGGGAACAGTGGTGGATGTATCAGACCGACAGCTACCACAGTGGACTTAACCATCAGGAAGAATGGCTCCAGTGTGTAACTTGAGTACTATGGTTCATTTGCTCACCATCAATTATAATTTAATGGCTTTCCTTTTTCCCCCCTCTTTTTGTACTGTCTTCATCTGTACTTAGAGGATGGCTTTCCACCATTCAATAGTGGGGTAGCTATGGATGGACATTTATTATTCACACGCATCATACAGTGATGCTGGAATAATTTAGAGAATTTTATCAATTGGTTTAGAGAATTTTATCAATTGGTTTATCAATTGGTTTATCTGCTGTTTCTCTATTATCTTTTTGTGTCTAGCACTATGGCTGATCATTTGATGGCTTTTTTCTAAAAACGGCACGATATTGAAGGTGCATGCTTCATATCATTACTTTTGTGTGTGCTGCCCCTATGGAGGGGATTAACTAATGAAGCACCGTTGCATGACTCTTTATGGTGGGCACTATGCCTAATTAGAGAGATCACTTTAGCTTTACTATCGCTTCCGTTCCCCCCCTTTTTTAGTTTACTACTTATTTCCTTCGTTTCTTTTACTTCCCGGCATTGTTTCCGGTGATCTGGGGGCCTCGCTGCAATATTGGTATGATAATTGAGGTCCCTGCTATTAGGCGGCGTAAATATACGCTTTACCCCTTTAAATCCACTAGACTAAAAGAATACTAAGTCACATGACAATTCGCGTCAGTCATGTGACAGGATGAGGCGTTATTTTATCTAGCCAAGAGTCCTCCCTGAATTCGGAAGCAGCTGCTTTGAACTGTGCTTCGTTACGGCGACTATTCTGCACATGGGACCAGCGGTAGCAGCTAGTTTGAGCTGTGCTTTGTTACGGCGGCCATTCTTGAATCCTCCTTGAATTTGGAAGTAGCTGCTTTGAGCTGCGCCTCGTTACGGCGATTATTCTGCACACGGAACCAGCGGTGGCAGCTATTTTGAGCTGCGTTTTGTTATGGCGGACATCCTGCACACGGAATTAGCGTGAGCAGCTGTTTTGAGCCACGTTTCGGCACGGCGGCTATCCTGCACACGGAACCGGCGTTACTTTGAGGAATCTGGCTCCATAACGGCGACAGCTCTGCGACCGCTCGTATTACGTCGTATATGCCGACACGGTAAGATCGTTTCTGTTTGGTTTGTATTTCTTTTCCTGTCGCTGCTGATGTGCCGAATTTTTCGGATTCTTCTGCCTGTTCCCTAGTATTAACCAATGTAGGAAGAGGTAAGGGAAGGGGCTAGACTCCATTGTGGGTGCCCTTTCTCTCCCCCCCCCCTTTTTTTCATTTTCTAATTTCTTTCCGTTTCTCTTTCTCTCGTCTTGCCTTCTGGCTTTTCCGTTATATAATGACTTCTGGAGCTACAGGAGACATATTGCCTGAGTGGAGTATCCAGCGTCCAGAAATATCTCCTAGAGCAGATTTGTACTACCTGAGGAGAATGAGATTTAGAGGCTTTTTCCAGCATTGTATCTATTGCACTCATCATGTCTATTACTAATGCCGTTGAGACTGAGGGCCCATTTTTAGGAAGGAATGATATGTTTGAGCGCAGGTGATTCTCTCATGGCTCTCTTCTATAACTCCTCCCCATCTTATTCTATGTCCATCTCTTTTCCTTACTTCTATGCAGGATTGGACCTGCACAAGATTACCGGTTGATGGGATGTTTTCTCCCCACTTAGCCTGAACTACTGTGCACCTGGACAAGATCCCAGGGAAGTGTCATCAAGAGAAATTTTATTTATTTCTTCTCTCTACCCTGCGGGCTATTTTCCGAATACACCCGATGGGAATTCCTCCCTTTATAGGTATTTAAATGGTATTTATACATGTATGGGACTGCCGGGAAGTCTCTGACTCTGCATTTTAGCTTTATTGCCACCGGGATGACAGTGGATTCTCATATTGACTCTGGTTTCCCTCTCCCATGCCATGGTGGATTACACAAATTTCTTTGGTATATTCATGGCTTTGACATAGGGACTATAAGCCCCCCTGTTACTTTTTACTAATTTAATTGGGTTCCCCTTGTCTGATTTACGTACAGTGTATGGGGCTTATCCTGGATTATTACTAAGGAACCTAGGATTATTCGACTGCATGGAGGATGCTACGTGTGGGGTTGTTAGATCGGGTCAAGGAATGTTTTAATCATTTAATTTTTGTATACACACTTCTTGATTTATGTGTTGCCTTACATTTGCTTTTCCCTTTTTCTTTTTTCTCCCTTGGTCTTTTATATATCCATCTGCAATGCAACCCTTACTTCCGAACATCAACAAAAGGGAATTTATTGAACACCTGGGTGCATTAAGGAAGAACCAACTGAAGAAGATTGGATATATGGAATAAATTCAAAAGACACTATCTGTACTATGTGGCCCTAGAAAGTTACTGTTTGTACTAGGTGGCCCCAGACGGTTCTTGATTATTTAAATGTAGAGAATCTGTATGTTTAGATTTTAGAATTTATCACCAATTCTGCCCTGTCCTGAGGAAGACGATTGTCAAGCCTTCTCTCTCCTGCCACGACAAGAGATAGACAGCTTAGACATTGTTACTTGATCGTCGAAACTACCTATGTTCAGATACCAGTACAGCCCACGATACGTTTGGGAGCTGTACTAGGTACCGGTTGTTGACTATTTTGGTCAGATTGGAGACAAGCACAGGTTGCTGTCTGTTCTCTATAAAGAAATGTTGGGCTGGACTAAGGTACAACCCTCTTCATCTCGCAGAAAATATTGTTTATTGTTGATCTGCGTGACTTTGGTGTCCTACATAACTCTTTAAGCCTCACTAACTAACTCTTACATATATACAGAGATTAGTTATAATATATACAATTTGGGGTTTAATTGAGGCTCTTCACTGTCTACGGAATTTATGCACTTTTGAACTAAGTTAGGCACATTGCACTTTTTCTTACATCCTAGGATGTTTAGTAAAATAATATGCACTTTAACTAGATATGTTTAGTATCAATTATGTGTTTTTAAGCTCCTTTTAATTGTATGGGAATTGTATATGTGTTTATTAAAGATTGATTGAATATATCTCTATGATTTCTTGACCTGATCTGTCCCCATATTCAGCTCCCTCTCAGTGGGCAGCTTATTCCATTGATTGATTCTATGGTTCTATTCCCATGAACTTCCTTTTTTCCCCCCTGGTGGGTCTGTCTTACTTTGGTTCTCCCCTGGGTTCATGGTGGTGGGGACGCCTATTTTTGATTACATGGGGCGCGCTTTTGTGCCTTCACTTCCTGGAGGGCGGGGCCAGCAGGGCTCACCGCGGGAAGAACTCCGCACTCAAAGTACAGTCCGAGTGCAAAGGGAAGGCAGGTAATTCCTGCTACGATGTGTCTCCACAGTCAATGGTGGTCACTGATCACTGATCACTGGTCACTTGCTTCACCCAGAGCAGCCAAACAGCAGAGATACCGGCGCCCTCTACTCGCGCGGGTCTTAAATGCATGACAGTAGTCCTATCACTATATTGACCATAAGCAGGACAACATTACCAAGATGTGACTACCACGGCAGACATCCTGTAGAGAAGTAGCAGACTAAGTCCTCTACCAAGATGAACACTAACTTGCCAAATAGTGAATATAAAAGCAGAAGTCTGTCACAGCATCAACACAGTGCATATAGATACGACAAAAGGATAAAAAGAAGTAGCACGAGAAGGAGGGAAGAACAAGTCGGATTGACCGGAGGAAACCCATTAGTGGGTTCTTTCATGACAGTCAGAATGGGTCTCTATAGATTATGCAAATTCGTCAGTCACAAGTGTAAAGCCATCAACAATATAATACACAGTGAAATCAAGCTGCTTGATAAAGTGCAATGCAACATTTAAAATATGCAATAAATGCCATAATATGTAATGTGGCCAATAGTAACTATGACAGATGCATGTATATAACGAGATGGAGAGAAGAAAAGTCTCTGCCTCCTTCGACTTCAGGTGTCGATCTGTCCATACAAACGAGGGTCTGTAAAGTTCTAGTGCACAAGGAAAAACATCAATTGTCCCAATACAACAAACAATTGCATAACATGTAAAGCAATGAAGTGCCAATGCCAGCAGCTGTACTAAGCAACTATGCATAATCCAACCAAAATGGTACAGTATTTTGTGCAAAGAAGCAAAATAAAGTGCAAGTGTATATACAGATGCAAGTGTAAACAATTCCATAATCTAATAGGCAGAATGTGCAAATGCTAGCAGCTATATTGAGCAGTTATGCAGAATCCAACCATAATGGTACAGAATGTACTGAAAAACAGCAGAATAAAGTGCAAATAGATCAACAATATTAAATGATGAAACCCACGTAAGATAAAACCAGAGAGACATGAATAACAAATATAGATGGCCAAAAAGAGAAGGCAAAGTCTCATAATTTTCTAGTGCATGACCAATAGAGGAACATTAACACCAGACTCCAACCATATCATAACCCTGAGATATAATGACCCATGTACAACCCGTGTTAACCACCACATTGGCAACACCTACATATATATGCAAAGCCCAACGTCCTGTGTCATACACACAAATGCGGCTGCCGGCATAAAACATTAGACGGCATAATAGAAGCAAATAATCCACAAACAATTAACAGAAAAATAAGTGCAAACAAGACCTAACCCAACCAAAAAATGCCAACAAAAAGATGGAAGACGTGAGGAACATTACATATAGGCAGTACATATATGACCAAAAATAGTTAATGGCATGATGGTAAAAATGTATTAATTAACTCCCAAAAAAGTATCCAATTCCTCATCAACATTATGACCCCTGGGTTCTTTAGTGTCAAAATCAAGTTTTATTTGGTTTCCAACTGTTGTGATTTCAAAACATGATCGCCACCTCTAGGATGTTTGGTGACGTGTGCTACAGCGAAGAAAATCAATAGTAGGAAATCATTCTGATGTTGTTCCTTGAAATGTTTTTCCATCAAATATGAATTTTTTATAGCCCTTAAGTGTTGAAATATTCTCAGATTCAATTTGCAGGTGGTGCTACCCACATACCACTTCTGACACGGGCAGCAAAGGACATAGACCACAAATAAGGTCTCACAATTGATCAGTTGTTTGATGGTGCACACTGTAGCAGTTATGGGATGAATGTAGGTTTTTTGGATGAGAGCATGAACACAGACTTTACATTTGGAACACTTGGTGAAACCTGAAGCAGATTAGTTGCAATGAAGTTTTTGCCTGAGGGAGGTAAGAAGCTCAAAACCGACATATCCTGAGGAGAGACGGCATCCGTTTATATGTAAGAACCGGGCGTGTGGAGAGTATCGAAGATGAATCCTTATCCGTAATCAGGACATGGCACTGTTTTTGAACAATTTTTCTGAACCTCAAAGAAGAACTGTCAAAGTCAATGATGAGGTGTGGATCTTCAATAAATTTGGATTTAGTAGATCTAGTACCATGGAGCAGTACATCCCTATGAAGTGTTCTCGCCTTGATATAGGAATTTTTGATTACCCTTTTGGCATAACCTTGTGTCAAAATATCATAGGCAGCAAAGGCACAGCTCTGGTCGAATTGGGTGACATCTGTACAATTCCAATGATAGCGAATAAACTCACCATACGGAATGCTCTTTTTGCATCTGGATGGGTGACTACTCATCGTACGCAAGGGGAGCCCAGTGTTAGTCCATTTTTTGTACATAGAGTTATGTAAACCCAAAGTGCGAAGAGTAACAGTGACATCCAAATAAACAATTTCATTGCAACTGTCACTTTCTGTGAATCTAAGATTGGCTGAATTGATATTAATACTTCTGACAAAAGATATCCACTCCATCTCAGTATCACTCCAAATGATAAAAACATCATCAATATACTGCAATGTAGATATAATCTGTGTTGGGAAATTGGCAGAAAGAAGATCAGACAAAAAGCTAGCTTCCCACCTTCCCATAGTGAGGTTAAGGTACAGTGGAACAACTGCTAACCTAGCGAAAAAAAGTCCCTTCAAAAAGAAATACATTGTTAATTAGACAAAACCATGACAATTCCAAAATCATAGTATTGTGGCCAAGCAAATATTACACAATAATGTCAGGTTTTCTTCTACAGCTATTAATGTCAGATTCATACTGTCACATTCACACAATTGTATTATTTAGTTGTACTCAATTAATTGACTTACTTGAAACACTTACTCTGTCAGATATATTGTGAGATGTATCGTACATTTCATATTAATATTCTGTGCAATGTTAGATAGTCGTGCAGGGGTGCCAGCAGAGAGCAGGATGTGTAGTTTTTTGCAGTACAGCTGGTCAGGTGGAATCCTGGCCCATGTTTTAATAGAATGCGCCGAGACATTACTGCTTCGATTGTCACACTTTAGCCGATTTGTATCTGGCATTGAGTGGATTTCGACTCAATATTTTTTGGACAGGATTACTTGATGGTTCCTACAACCTCCACTCCATTGAACATGATGCCTTTTGGGGTAATTCGGTAAACCTTGCGGTCTGCCTGTTTTTACAAAAATGAATGTAGAATTAATATTTTTTTTGTTTTTATTGTTTTA
Organism: Ambystoma mexicanum; assembly: GCF_040938575.1. Classification (NCBI taxonomy): domain Eukaryota; kingdom Metazoa; phylum Chordata; class Amphibia; order Caudata; family Ambystomatidae; genus Ambystoma; species Ambystoma mexicanum. Next base: position 547,529,922 of record NC_090936.1, read on the forward strand.
TTAGAAATTTGAATGTCAAGGGCATTTGAATGATGGTTATTTACATTTTATGGATTGTTCTATTAATTGTATATTGTGAAATGTTTAAGCAAACCAAAACACAAATAATAAAAAGAACAAAAATAATAATATAATAATAACAATAATAATTGTACTCAATATATTGAACTCCGAAGGATGCAGCTTCTAGTCAGCCCTGTGGATTCAAACTTGTGTCTAGCAGAATGGATCCATATCAGAGGTGATGAAATAAAATCTCCACTAGAATGTGTTTCATAGTCATTAAGGAGATGTATGAAAAGGCATAACTATAGCTTAATGAGGTAAGGCAGCCATAATCGTCTTTCATAACTTCTAAGTGGAAGATCATCCCATGTTATATGCTTAAAGAAGCACAATTAATTGCCAAATAAAGCAAGCAGGATTGTGACTTTCTTTGTTCTGTGTTCCTTAATTATCCAATCAAAAAGTCACCCAATCAAAGCTTTATTTTTTGGGAAAAGATTAATTATATCTCCATTTGTTTATCATTAAAGTCCATTAGAAAAGTTAACCAAGCTGACCACCTGCATAGAAGCAATATAAAAAGACATCCGCCCACCAAAAACAACTTTTAACACTACAGCATATTATCAGAATAAAACATCTTGTAAATTAGAATGTGTTCATAAATCTCTGGTTCTGGAGTTCTACATCTATAATCTTTCATACTTCACACTTGCTAATTCGGAATGACAACATGCACATGCAAAGGGCATGACTTGTTGGATGTGAAGCACCATTGCGTGCATGGCTGTGAAGAGGTGTGCTATATACATCAGGCTCTTCTTCAGGCTTCTTCTTACTCATAGCATTAGTTTTGAGCTATGCTGTCTCTTTAGAGAATCATTGACCAATAACTGAAAATTGTCTGTTCAGTTTTCATAGCATTCCTATATAACATTATATTATATTGATTGCTGATTTCTGATAGTTACACTTCAAAAGAAATATTTTTAACTACAAACATGACATGAAAACAATTACAGATAATTACTGACATTTAGGGCTACAGGCTATTTGTCAAAAAGCAGTATCCTGGATTTGCAGAGCACTTAGTAATGCTGTATCCACAAGAGAACATAATTTCGAAAGTAGGGCTTTTCATTGATGGTATAAGAAAATAAATTTTAAAATATGTCTCTGGAATAATTCCAATATTCTAGATGTACCTGTAAAATTCTGGGAGATATTCCAGTGATACTCCACACAGTGCATCACTAAAGGCAACAGAAGCTGGATGTTCGCAGCCAAGGGAAGGTGATAAATTGCCCTCTTTTCAGAATATGCTGTACATGTGCTGATCTTCCTCTAGTATTTATAGTGTGTGTGCTCTCATTAGGGACCAGATCTCTGAAGTGCCCAACCTTTGCACCTGCGCTAGACAAATGAATGGTAAATATGAGGCTTGTGGGATGAACAATCGTCTGCATGCAGAAATGTATGAATGCTGCTGAACACAGAAAAGGGATCGATTGAATATGGTAAAACCCACGCTAAATGACTCAGCAACTGATGACCTAAAAGCATGATTGGTTGACAGCTTTAAACAATAAGTGAACATATGAAGCAATTGGTTATTCACTGAATACAAATGATCACTTACAAGACAATGGGCCTCATTAAGAATCTGGTAGTAAACCGCTGGTGCGACCGGTGGGTTGCCACCAGACTCGTAACACGTTTCCGGTGCCTGACTTCCCGGGGCCACCGGGACATTACAAGTACATAGTTTTCTATTACTGTCATTGTAACAGTACTAACCATCGAATGCAAGGCCGATCCTGTTTAGGCCTGGTTTCACCTCATTACAAACCATCTAACTGACTGCATCAAGTGATGTATGGAAAGCTGGTGCTACTTATGTCACATGTAGACATTGGCAGCATCATGATATTAACTGGCTGGTATTGCTGGTGAAAAAAATCTACAGGTATAGAACCTTTGGAAGAGCAGGCTCACCCCCTAACATGTGTGTGTAATGCTTCTGTGTAAATTACACAACTCCTTCGAAGACCGCTCAACTGTGAATCCAGTTTAATATCTAATTACGTTGGCTGGCTGAAAATTTGGATTGTTATGTATCGGGGTGAGTGGGGAGGTAAACATGGACAGCCCCTGGTTAGCCACCAATGAGTGCCACACCCTCATAATTGTGCCTGCCCGCTATATCCTCCTCAAGCTGCCGCCAAGCCTTGGTCGAACCTGGGTTGACCCAATCCTATAGTGCCTTTAGTTCGTCCTCTCAATAATATCTCTGTATATTTGGGAGCACCATCCCCCTCTTGTCCTTGGCTTAAAAAGTACTGTCTAAGATACACAGGCCTTCCTTCCACGTCACACGAAATTCATTATTTCCTTTTGCGAAGTTGCTACAGTATAAGGTGGGACAGCCACCGGCAGCATCTGGAAATTATACATTGATCTGGGGAGAACATTCATCTTGATAGTTGCTATCCTCCTGTACCAGGAAATAACCTTAAAACCCCAAGATCTAAGATCTGCTCCAATAGTTTCTAGTAAGGCAGGATAGTTGACCTTATACAGGTTCTCACATTGCAGAGTGAGAAAGATCCCCAGATCTTTCAGTTTGTGAGTGCCAAGTGAAAGGGGCCCCCTGCTTCAGCTCTGTGACAGCTTCTGGCTCGTAGTTAAGGTTTAGTATCTCACTCTTGATAAGGTTTACCTTAAAGACTGACACTAGCTGAAAAGCATCAAGAACCTCCAAGAGTTTGGGGAGAGACAACTCTATCTTTGTCAGGGTTAATATCTCATCATCTGCAAAGAAATTGTATGAGATTCCCCCGATAGGGGGTGCCACAAAGAGCATCCCATACCTGTATTGCCAGGGGCTCCACTACAAAAGCAAACAACAGAGGTGAAAGGGGACACCCCTGTCTGTGCCCCTGGATAACATCAACCCCTTTGATCTGGCCCCATTGACCATCACCAAGCCCTGGGACAGGAGTATAATGCAAAGATTGCCCCTATGAAGCCCGCCACTTTGGACCTGCATAGTACCACCTGAAGAAATGGGCACTTTATGCAGTCAAACGCTTTCTCGACGTCTAAAACCAAGAGTATGGCTGGGAAACCTGTGCTATGGGCCACATCTATGAGACTTACAATTTTTTGAACATTTTCAGCTCCCTGGCACCCTTTACAAACCCTACCTGGTCCTCCGCTACCTGGAGCCGGAGAACGTTCTCCAGCCTCATTGCTAATATGTTTGCATATATCATTAACAAAATGACTAATGCTAACTCACCGGTCATCTTGATGGGGGATTTTAATCTCTGAGCCAATGTTCCCACAGATAAAGTTATGATGTCCCTACTTGCTGCTCTGAATGCCATAGGATTCTCTCAACAGGTTGCTGAACCCACTCATGGAGGGGGTCACACATTGGATTGGGTATTGTCACATCAGCTCTCTATGTCTGAGCCCTCCATCTCTGCATGTCCCTGGTCTGATCACCATCTTCTGACCTTTTTCATCACTCCCCCTGCTTCTCCACCTAGAGTGGATTCTACCACGAGGCTGCTCATAAAAACAAGAAACCTGAACAACCTTTCTACCTGCAATGGATCCCACACTCTTAGCCTCAAGCTGGGCTGTCTAGAGGACTTCAGTAGCTCCTCTGGCTTAGCATCTCACCTTACCAACACCAGCAATTGTTACTCTAGCTCCCATCATCACTAAACATGTGCAACCCTAATCTTCAATCTTAGCTGGCTCAATGATGAAATATTGAACCTCAGACAATCTAAGAGATCTACTGAATGAGGCTGGCAGAAACAGCCCTTGCCTGTTATGCTAGCCTCCTATAAACTGTGTGAAGAATTTAAGGGCTGCCATTGTGCAATCTTAAACCTGTCACTATAACAACAAAATGACATAGGCAAAGTCAAGCTCAAAGGAGCCATTTGCTGTCTCGTGGGAGTTTCAAAGAAAAACCTGCATCAAAACTCGCCCGTATAAAGACTCTTCCTGTTACCAAGCCATTCACAACTCCTTTAATGCTAAAGTAACCTCACATTTACAGTCCATTGCCAACCAAGGAGATCAGCCTGGCACTTTAAGGAGTCCCCGTGAGACTACCGGAAACCCTCTCATTACCTCGGGCAAAACACAAGCAGGATTCTCCTTTTCCCAGAGCACCATGGCTGAAATCACCGGGATTGTAACCAGCATGAAGTCCACCTCATGCAAGGGTGACTCCTGCCCCTCAAGGCTAATTGTAAGCTGCCTTGATGTTCTAGGCCCCTGGGTGACCAAATTTGTAAACCTCTCCTTCTCTGAAGGGTGTGTTCCACATCATCTTAAAGAGGGGTGGATCACCCCCCTACTTAAGAAGGATAATCTCGATCCCTTAAAAAATACTGCCTGATCACTAAAGTGCCTTTCCTTCTTAAAATCATGGATCGTGTGGCTTTTCTTCAGTTCCAAAAATTTGCTGTGGAAAACGAGGTCTGGGGGTCGCGTCAATCTGGCTTCAGAGCCCGGCACGGCACCTAAACTGCCATGCTTTATTTGAAATCAAGTCTCTCCTCCATCATTGATCAGGGCCACCCGGCTCTTCTCATGCTGCTTGATCTCTCTGCCACCTTCAACCTGGTCCACCATGCTCTCCTGGTGACCAGGTTAGAGTCTTTAGTAGGCTGCTACCTCCTTCTTGGGTCCCCGTACCACCAGAGTTGCCACAGATGACGTTACCTTGCCACCAGCACTGGTTACGTGCGGGATCCCACAGGGATCCTGTCTATCGCCCACTCTTTTTAATATCTACATGCTAATGCCTACGTAAATACCGCCTTAGCTAATATTCAGTATGACGTGTGTGGGGGGATTGCTCTCCGACCTCTATAGATGCCTGGGGGAAAAGGAGGACACCAACTTGCCAGCGTATGTCAAAGCCTGGCACACAGATCTGGGGTATGAATTACCACCAGAAGAATGGATAGGCGGTGGAAGGGGTTTAAGAAGGCAGGTTGAAGCATCACCTATGCCGAGCATGGCCTCCGTTTTCTGGCTAGAGGTCATCTTTCACCAGACACGATGAGACATAGGGGATGACAACATGATAGTGGTCTGGGCTAGAGGGGCTGTAGGGTGGACGGATCGTATATTCACATATGGTGGAGATGCCCGAAGCTCTTGAGGTACTGGGTAGAGGTGTTTGGTACAATTACCGGCATTATATGGTATACGTGTCCAAGAGAGCTGGAGCTGTTTTTACTGCGTTCTCTTGGGGGGGTCGGTCGTCGCCAAAGGTTAATGGTGCACCTCAGATACTCCAAACGTTGCTTCTAGTGGCTAGAACTACGATAGCATGATATGATATGGCGAAATGATATGGCATTTATATCGCGCCTGTACACAAGTGTTTCTGTGAAGCTTGTTTCTGGAGATCTGCCAGACCACCTAACAAGGAAGACTGGCGGGCTCGCATTCTGGCAATTGTGGCTGCCGAGAAAGCGTTGTTTCATATGGAGAACCAGCTGAAGTCTTTCCATCAGAAGTGGGGACAGTTCCTGAATTAGGCAAGAATTCACAACATTGGTGGGTCATGGGTCTATTAGGAATCCTGTAGGGACAAGAGTAACTCTGAGTGTGTACCGGGACGGCTGACTTCCAACGAGATGTGCCGTATCAGATTTTGACTGCAGCATTAACTGGTGGTTAATGCATTAGGGGAAGGAGGGCTGGGGCGGGGGGGATTTTGGTGAGGTTTGGGCAAGTTATGTATCTTATTTTGTTTTGTGTTATTCCTGACTACTTATATGCATCCTCCGATACAGGAGGCCTTACAGCGGCTGAATTTCAAGCTGATATTGATAATGTTGTTAATTATTATTGCCAATAAAAATGTTTTGAAACCAACAAAAAAAGAAGACAGTTGTCTTGAGAAGTGGATGAAAAGTACTCCAGGTAGTGCTCTAGACAAGATTCTGATTTAGTCTGATTTAGTCTGATCTTGCAGCCTGATTAAGACTGCCATATATAACTCAGGGATATTGTTTGACATTTCTAGCTTTGCCCATTTAATAGCTCGACGAGCATGCCCAATCACTTATATTGGAGTTATACCTGCATCACCCTCAGTTTATTGTGATCGGCTGCCCCAAGATGAAAGACAGACAGATAAAGGCTGATGATCACTTTCTGACGTATGTATAATCGTATAGTGTTCGACTTGTTTCCAAAATGACAGTGAGATGAATACACCATCAACACAAAAAAAACTTTATGGCCATGATAGGTCTCCTTAGCTGGCTAATCATTTAAAAACCGCCCATTGCAAGCTCTAAGATGACTCCACATAAAACACAAGTGGTCTTAATAGCGTTACTGTGTCTCCTAGGAGGATGGCTAGCTGTGGGTGTGGGTATGTCCCAGCAGATATCTTGATCTTCCCAGACCTCCTCCAATTATATAAGTTGTTCAATCTGGAGGTTAAAATTTCCCATTAGAAAAAGGTATTCTTCATTTTCCCTTTCACAATCCTATCTAGATGCATTATCTTGTAACAGATAAAAAACAGCAATCGTTGCCCCTTCCCCCCATAGTCCCAATAATGAAATGTTGAAGATCCAGGGAGCATGTATGAATGACCTTAACTTTCCATTTCAGGGACAATGAGGCCCATATTAGCAAACCTCCCCTCAGCCTCCCTCGAGGATCTCACTGTGCAATAACACAGAATGATTGATAGCCCAGGTAGGAAACCTACTTTTGATTCCAAGGGCCTCATTACACGGACGGCGGTGGACCAAGGTGCTATTAGCACCTTGGTCCATGACGGTAAAATACCGGCACCGCCTTGGAGGAAAGGGGAATTACCACCCTATTCCAAGGCTGGGGTGGGGTGGTAATTCCCCCTTCCCCCATTGCCCTTCCCCATTCCCATTTTTGCCCCATAGGGCATAATGGGAATGGGGAAGGTGCTGATACGGCACCGCAAATTGCAGTACCGTAATTAGCTCCCTGGTCCCTTTGTGGGTTGGTTTTTAACGCCTGCAAAAAGCAGGTGGTAAAGTCTCCAACCCGCAAAGGGACCATGTAGTAAGGCGGTAAGGGTTAACGGTCACCGGTACCATTAACGGTGACCATTAACCCTTACCGCCGTCCGTGTAATGAGGCCCCAAGTCTCCTGCATGCAGTTTACATCAAAGCTCTCTATATAGTCACACCAAGTTGGATCAGCTAACTA